>NC_051142.1:6671204-6789014 GCF_014839805.1 Manduca sexta | reverse complement strand
AATCAGTCCCGGGGCGGGTGTGAAGCGACGGACGTGCACGTAAGACAGTATGTCCAATAGATGCCCCTCCCTGGATGCTGCGAAGCACAGTCTGTAAAGTTAAAAGAATGCAATTATCCAATGTTTACAAAAGATGAAATTTTTGAAGGGACAAAAATACAGATTTGCACTCACAATTATCTAACGGCATTGACTGTGTGAATAATAAAAACTGACGACCGTTTTTTACATTCGAGCTCGTTTTTTAATTCGTTCGTTTTTATTTTGAGTAATTAATTGGTAGAGTAGTAAAGCTTGGGACTAGTTATTCTGTTTACCTGCCAGCGACAAAAAGAGTTCCGTTAGCCGATCCGAAGGTGGAGATGGTGACGGCTAGCGGCATGAGCCAGGCCATGGGCCCGAGCAGCCGGTTGCCGAACGTCACCGCCACTGCCTCGCTGTCCACCATCTCACTCATCGACATCACCGCCAGGTACGACACATTCACTAGCGCGTAACACAGCGTCACCAGCGGAATGCCGATTATTATACTCAAAGGGAGGTTCCTACAATTACGTGTTGTGACATTACAAATGGAATGAAATCGATATTGCTCCCGGATCACCAATATTGAAACAGAATCTAAAAACCAATTTTTCATCTTACTTCAATTAATGAGAAATGACAAAACTAAACTTAAAATATGAATACAAGCATCGATGAATTTTATACGCTGAAACCTGAAATGATGTTATATCCACTTTATCTTTACACTTTTAAAATTAGTTTAGTAATACGTTTGTCTGCAGGCAAAATCAAGTTAGTTTTAAAATACCACTTACTTGGAAGGATTTTTAATTTCCTCAGTGACATAATTGAGGTTATTCCAACCGTCGTAAGCCCATAGGCCAGTGTAGAAGGCGGTGGCAATGTTGCCCAGAGTCGCCGTACTACTGGCGAAGTTGGGCTCCTGTAAATGTCGCGTATTACCTGCACCATACGGACACACCACCCGTCAGTGTTGCACCAACATTTGGACCAATACGAGATTAACAATAATTGGACTTTTACAATATTGGATTTTTTTTTAAATTACATCATGAAATAGGCAAGTTAATTTTAAATAATTTTTTCACATAATAAAATATGAATAAACAGTTGAAACCTTGTAGTTTATTACCTAAAATCAGTTTGTAAGCTCCTCCGCAAACAATAATCGCAACGGCCACTAATTTGGCAGCCGTGAAGATATTCTGTACGTTTGTAGCCAAGTTGACACTGTAGCAGTTTACTGCTAATATCATCACTGAAAACGTTACATTGGTTTAAAACAAGGCTCAATCACAAATAGTTTTAAAAATAGAACAAGAATAAAGTAATTAAAATTATTTGTATTATTATAATATGTATTTATTGAAATGATATCTTACCGATAGCAATGACCGAGACTAATTTAACAAGTGCATCTGGCGGCTCACATTCCGAAACAAACGGTTCCACCGCGTACTTGGCGAAACTCAGGCAAATTATAGCCATTTGTGACGGTTTTAACACCAACGTCGATACCTGCCGACCAAAATGGTTAATATTCATAAACGATTTCAGAATGCATAACATTTTCCAAAATATAAATATTTCATTTACCCATGAAAACAGGAATGCCGGTGGTCCTCCAAAGGCATCCATGAAATAGGCGTACTCAGCGCCTGATGATGTGTTCATAGTCCCCAGTTCAGCATACGCTAGCGCTCCTACACGCACGACAAATATAAGAATCAAAAAAAAAAACATCGATCAAAATCGTCTTTGACGAGTTCGCCTCACGTGCTACGCTAATAGATAGCGAATTAATTACATTCCAGACGATTAGGGGCCAGCCTATTGTCTGATGTAGTCATGCGTAGGGCTTCTCATTTGGCATGGCGGCTGTTGCCAATTGACAATAACGCAATCTAATCATAAATATGTTGGGATTTGCCGCTAACCACGTTCTAGCGCCAAATGTTGCTCAATGAGGCGATGCCCGACGACAATTGAACAACCCAACTCTCAATTGTCCAAATGAAAAATACGAGAGTTGATATAATTGCGTGCGTGAAATGAGTTATTTGGGACTTACATACAATGCACAATATGCAATAATTGCGTGAGACATGATTTTTAGAAGCAAAATGTGCATATCACAACACTAAGAAATTATATACAACTCGACGTTGTTTAGTATTTAAAAGATACCTAACATCAGTCGGTAAAAAGCTGGGAAGTACATACATAATGTGCTGTGATCAGACTATTTGTCTTACAAAATCTATCATTAAATATAATAGAATGAAAGACAGAAATCTTAAAATCAATTAGCAAACTCTGTATATCATGTGAATTCTGTATTTTTAAACATTCTTTAACTCTTTCGTATTCCGCTTGTTTTTAGGAAGTACATACATAATCGAGAGTAAAACATCGAACTACCATCGGCCATACACGTGAATAAATCACAATTGACATACTTGAGCTGTATTATCACACTCCTTCATAAAAATAGAATTGGTCATTGTTGCTATTGATTTTATTGAGCAGTTGATTGCTCGGAAGCCAGAGTCTCGCGTGACGAACCATTCTATTGAGTTCATAAAACAGACCTACCTACGACGTAATATATCGATCTACAAAAACCTATTTATAGTCCATTGAAAAGTTACATTTGGGGTTGCGTTTTTTAGAGGACGCAATTTTATTTTTTTGAAGTGTAGGGGTTAAATTGTCCCACGGCCGCTATCTTGAAAATAGGGGTTGAAATGGTTTTTACGATGTATCTCTTAAACTATTTATCTGACAAAAAAAAATTATAAACATACTTTGTTGCAAATTAAATTCTCTACAACTTTGGTCTAGTAACTTTTTCTCGTAGAACTATAAATAAAAAAGTTATAAGCGAAAATGTTAAGAAATTCAATGTTAAGCAATGTCCATTGTAACGTCATCAGAACGTGTGTTTATAAGGTTCATAATACTTTTTTTTGTACTCTCATTACGCGATTCAGGATCCAAGTAATTCGCGTACAAGCCGACAACCGCGGGTTTGTGTTGTACGTAATGAGAGTGCAAAAAAAGTATTATGAACCTTATAAACACACGTTCAGATGACGTTGCAATGGACATTGCTTAACATTGAATTTTTTAACATTTTCACTTATAACTTTTTTATTTATAGTTCTACGACAAAAAGTTACTGGACCAAAGTTGTAGAGAATTTAATTTGCAACAAAAAATGTTTATATCTTTTTTTGGTCAGATAAATAGTTTAAGAGATACATCGTAAAAACCATTTCAACCCCTATTTTCAAGATGGCGGCCGTGAGACAAGGGTGGCGACCCCACAAACTCGGTTTTAGCTTTAGACTGACCCCCCCTACACATCAAAAAAATAAAATTGCGTCCTCTAAAAAACGCAAGGTAAGGCCTAAAAAATGTAACATTTCAATGGACTATTAGTATTTACACTCAAGTTGTCGTAAGTCCTTAATTTAGTACATATTTTAAATTAATATACTTTAGCCATATTAATAAAAGTTGATACTCTTGACGTCAATATGGAGATCCATGAATGACTTTAGGCCCCAAAAATCCAGACTCGAAATATATGTGTCTAGACTACACAAACATTATTCTCAACACGGATATCGAATTGGCGATATTTCGCTTCACTGCTTGATCGGTGATCATTGACCATGATGAACAAAACTGATAAATAAATATAAAAAACAAATACTTAATGACTTACCAAGCAACGAGAGCAGGCCACATGCCATCCATATGATGAAGCTTATGCCCACTGAGCCTGTGCGCTCCAAAAGCCCAGAGGGCGAGACGAATATTCCTGATCCTGTAACAATTTGGAATGCATGATTAGTATACAAACAGCAATAGCCCTATCACTTGAATGTATCTGTCTTTATAATGTACAAACAGGGATACGTAATTTGTGCCGAATTAATATGAATATACATATACTATTATTGCGCTATCTTTTACGAAGTAGATCTCTCCTCAGGTAATAAAAAAAAACGATATTGATAAAAAAACTAAATGCATTCAGGTAATATGCACTTATTAAATAATGCTTTATGAGGCCTTTTTTCTTAAAACTGAACGAAGAATTACAAAGCTCTCCATAACATTAAACTACACCCATCACCCTAGGGACTTAACATTACATGTAGTAATGTTTTTATACCCAATTAATATACACTACTTTGAGATAGTTTTAGGAAAAGCAGAACTAAGTCATCCAATCGAATCGATCATTTTGCATAGCGCAACATGGCGCTGTAGTTTGTAACATATATCTACGAGTATTATATAAAAATAAAAGTCGCCTGAGATTAAAACACCCAGTTATCGAACGTGTTGATAGGTAGCACCTTAAATTCTCTAAGCGTAGCACATGCCATAACTATTAATTAATATTTCTATTTACAAGCAATCATTATTATAGCAAACATTTGCACAAAATTCTAGGTAGTAACTTGATAGGCACTTTTATATAAGGCCCAATCTCATAGATAGGTATTTGGAGTAAGTATTCCAAATTTTAATAATGTAATAATAATTTTGGTAGTATGATTAAACTTTTCTGGAAAAAAGTGTTTGTTTTATAAATTTAACCATCCACGGAGACCCCATTAATAAAAAACCGGATGTTATTAAGTATAAATATATAAATAATAAGCTTATGTAATCTTTGTACCTAGGTACTTTGTACAAAGTCGAGGATGAAATAGACAGGCTATTTGTAAATGTAGGTACATCAGTTTCCAACATTCTTTATTGCCGAGTGCTGTTTATCATCAATCTCCTTCAGATTGAATGTTTTTATGTCATGCTAGAGTAATGGGCTTCCACAAGTCGACGCGGCGGGTCGGGTGTAGGCTGAGTGAGCCGACTGACGATCGCAAACCTCGCAGAGCGCGGCATCCAGTTGCATTACCGTCATTGGGCGTGCCACACTGACGCAAATTTATACCATCATGTGATGAAACATAAACAATGTGTCATGATTTATATCCTACGCGTATTTGAATAAGATTTTTATCTTCAAAATCACATGTCCAGGATAACTTGAGCACATGTGGTTCAATTTATTTGCAATGTTAATAGTTATTCATTCAAATATTGCTTTATATAAGTCAACATCACGTGCTAAAGTAAATACATGACTAATGTGCATTGCTAATATTATTTTAAACGTTTTCTGGTCGAGGGACTACACAGATTATTATTTTTTACGATTGTGTCAACAAAATATTATTATGTGTAATGTATACTTGAATGTATACTTACTTTAACAGCACGTAAAAAGCAAATATTTAATGTTAATATCAATTAATGTATTTACTATTAGTGTTCAGCGGAACGTTAGAGCTCTCCTATAACGAGCCTAGGGCCTTCAGAATCAATAAACAATATTCTAAAACTGAAAAGCAATTTCTGAATAGTGTTTAAATAAAAATTCATACCAATCATGGTACCGACGATTAGAGCCACCCCACTGAAGAGTCCCACCCGTCTCTTGAGGTGAACAGGGTCGTCCGGAGCTGCGCCCGGCCCCTCCAACTGCACAACAATGTAACAAACTATAATAATCCAATAATAACAGAAAATCACCAAGGAGACGATAGATGTAAACTTACATGAATATTGCACGTCGGCAATCATAAAAACTACAATTATAAATAACTACAAATAAGAAGTCAAGTGCTCCATTGCAGTTAGGTAATGATAAAACGGCCCATACACTAACACTAGTGAATGATGTGGTTTAGTTTGGTTTAGTTTGGTCCTAGTGCGTCATTTTCCTGTGCTAGCAAGAAGTAGAGTTTTGCGGCAAGTAGAGTTTAACGCTGTTGCCGGTTTTGTCAACAGCATGAATGGGCCAACAATGCTATTCACTTTTAATGTGGCATTCTAGAACACTTTCTAATCATTAACAATGTAGAAATTAAACGTGAGAAATTATTTTCGAAGTACCTATGTATTAATTATTCATGTTATTGAGATGACGAAGTACTTGTAGAAGTGATAAATAATAAATTACTGTAATCGACATAGTGAATATGTTTCTATAGCCCCTCTTTCTCTAGGATATGCTACAATATGTAGTACATTCGGTTATTACTTAGGTATACCAAGTAACATGCAACTGGTATATATTCTATTGGGTGTACCACAAGATCATTTTTCTACCACGCTGGTACATTGGTGTCAGTCGACACGCAATAGTTGTGTAAAACCTCCAACGAGTGTATGTATATGAGAGTACGAGCGTATGTATGCATGTTTACAGCCTTATGATGATCTATGTATGGCTCAAGTAATGCAGCAGTGCGGCGTAAAAAATAGCTTATAACGCGACAGATTCGGCCAAATTTCAAATGCGGTAACCGTCTGCCTACCTCCGTCGCGCCTAGCATTCATTTATTACATAAAAACAAGACTTTATTTTAAATACGAACATGAACATTTATTGAATGCAATGTTTATCTCAAAGATTCATGCATTGAGCTCCATTTAATAGCTGTGGGCTATCGCCAAGTGCTCGGAAATATTGACTTTCAAGATCTTATATACTACGGCGACCTTTACCAAGTTTTATATAGTTAAGTAGGCATGTAAATCTTGAGCATTCCAGTTCGTTATTGGAAAATCTTTTGTATACATAAAGAATTTCAATTTTATTGAAAGTCTACGACTTTTATCAGGGCTTTCAAGATTGAATACAATCGCAATTTGTTACGATTCAACAACTTATGTGGTTATTCTTACAAGTTATGATGTAAATGTACTGTTTGGCTAATTGAACATACAGTATATATTTGTTATAAATATTGTATTTTTGTGAATTACTTATGTATTTTGATAAAATTATTGTGATAATTGCGAAAATTTAAAAGAAATACGCTTTGTGTAATTTTTGGCAAGTTATCATACTTTTCTCCCAAGAAAACATCGTGTTATCGTACCTTGTCTCCTGGGTTGGCGTTGCCGTCGGTGAGCGCTCCTGCCGTGCCGTCTTCGGCGTCGCAGCTGGCGGAACACCCGCGCCATACCAATCCGCCTTCGCGTGCGCTCCCTGCAGTAACGTGCCGATTAGCAAACAATACATCATTCACCATATTCAGTTAGATAATGTCAAGTATACCCAAAGGGATAAAGAAAACTACATGAGTAGAATATACCTTGACAATTCATAATAATATGTGCGTATTTATTTTATTTGTCACCCGTAAAATAATATTTATTCCCAAACACTCAATAGATTCGCCACACCCGCCTCACGTCACGGCCTAAATGTCCCAGAATTTAGATAATTCAAGCATTTTAAAATAGAACAAACAGAATTTCGAATAGCCCTGGTGCTAAAATCTAAAATAGTTGCTGTAATTTTAATACTACGTCACAATACTCATACTCGTATAAATTACGTGTAAATAGGTGTTCCAAGTCAGCTCAATCGCACAGATACACACTATTCTGCCAAAATTCCTCCATAATTTGTGATAATGTTTGCTACTTTTATAAGACAGATGAAAGAAAATTACGTTACATTTATGTTTTAACTGATTAATACATTATTGTTAAAGTATTATGAATCATCATAACAACACGGAAGTACGACAATATCGCATTTTTGCCAATTGAACAACATAGTAGCAGGCAAACTATGACACGGCGAATAGCACCTACGTAAAGAAATTCAAATGTCTTTTATTAATGTTTGAAGCTAAAATGTAAGTACATACATACAGAGTTATAAATGATAATACCATTTCATTCATTGGCAGCTTAGATCCAGGAGCGGCGTATTTAGATAATCAAAAGTTATTAGGCCGTTGAGTCGTACGATAAAGAAAACATCACATTTTCTCGGGTATGAATTTATTTCCCATTGCACGGTACAACTGCACATAAATGGCGGTATGCCCAACAACTTTTTCATAACCGAGTTATGCAGACAAAGTATTGGTATTTGATAATAAGCGACTATCGCCGCACCTTCCACTGGGAGGGACGCAGCCAAGACGCTAAGGTACTGCTATTTCTCCACCAACGTAAGAAGTTTGCCCACCACAGCCAGTACAACATTAAGACTTTTTACCTAAACTCTACCCTGTCTAGGAAATACTACCATACAATAACGATTGTATGCTCAGCAGATAGTAATTGATGACACCGATACGTAACCCACTGCACAACTTAACTTGCACCACAGATGAATATATATATTTCATACGTAGGAAAAGATATACCCCATATAATATTTCTATTATGCCAAAAGGATAAGCATTTCACGGTTAGATAGCACACGCTGTAATTGAATATTTATATTTGCCTTTTTTTTTGTGTTACTAAATATTTTGACACATAAATATTGCGTGAGGATAGTTAGTCTTCATTGACATAATAATAGGGTGAATTATTTGCATTTAAATATGACTAGAGTTGTGAACGGCATAACTTCGTAAAGGCATAAATAATATTTACTAATTAGCTTAGCTAATTAGGTAGGTACTTGAAAGTTGGCAGTTTCGAATCATAACTATAATGACGAATTTTCGGATAACTCTCCACGTAGTTCTTTCTCTCTCTCTCTCTCTCTCTCTCTCTCTCTCTCTCTCTCTGTATAAAAATTGCTCAAAGATAATTAAATTAGTATAGATAGTAAAAATAATAAAAAAAATATAATATTTAATAGACTTAACGACTTATTTATAATATTTGTAGATTATTTCGATTTTGGTTATATTTACATATCAATGGCGTCATGGTCATGATATAAATGGGAATATATTATAGCTAGAAAAATAGAAATTAGAGGCTATAGGCCTATAGATTAAGGCGTCATCAAATTAGTTCGCCCTAAGATTATAAACACATAAATCGTTCATACATTTATTCGTATTATATCTCTATTTATTGATTAGTAGTGATATTACGACTTTTGGTAATCGCTAGCTAGCGAATCGCTACGTGTTTTTAATTTTATTCTGCATCGGCTTTCGCTACCCACGGAAAAAAACAAACTTACAGACAACCTTCGATTGGATTAGATTGTCTATATTTATTTCAATTTTTGCTACTATTTGCATTACTTTTTCTCTGTTAGTAAACTGGACAATTATAGGAAATATATTATTATATTATACATTTTGGTTAAAAAATACTAGTGGCAGTAAATATTCTTTTATATCTGTGTGAGTTGGGAAATGTAAAGAAATTCCGTCGTCTTTATACCGCGCGGGTGCAATTTGCACGTAGAGTTAAAATTTAAAATACAATTTATGATTGCTAATTAAATATGTACATTATATTTGAAATCATAAAGAACAAAGTTATTTAAAAAAATTCTAAGGAATCTTCAATGGCGCATTTATTTTTCACCTTTCGCTTCATATGTTTATCTGGCACTAAACTATATGGGACGGTAATAAATTGTCAAAATATAAGATTTTAAAAATATACATTAATGAATGCCACGTGTAACGACAGTCTCAGAATTTTATTTTTAAACTATGAATCTTTGTAGTTTCATTCGATGCTTACATAGCGATATTAATGACTTTTCATTGGCATACACTACGTCAGTTCCAATCCCTCATATTCCTTAAATAAAGATTAAAAAAAAAAAAAAAAACCCTCATACAAAATTCGTTAAGGCGATACCTCAAGGTCCATTTTCATACATTTTGTTTCGGCTTTAATCTGGGTAACTAAACAAGTATTGGCAAGTAAAGAATTTAAATTCACGTCTAGTTAGTGATTAGTTCTCGCAGTTGAAGAAAAACGTAAAAATAATTAATAATCATGGATATTTCGGCCTTTAAAAATTTAATATGACGAAATTTTAAAGGCAGAAATATCCATGATTATTAATTATTTTACATTTTTCTTCAACTGCGAGAACTAATCACTAACTAGACGTGAATTTAAATTCTTTACTTGCCAATACTTGTTTAGTTACCCAGATTAAAGGCGAAACAAAATGTATGAAAATGGACCTTGAGGTATCGCCTTAATAAATAGTACTTATAATAGTAAAATTACACAATAGATTCAATTTTTATCTAACTCGGAAGATATTTTCTTTGCTCAAGACTAATTTGTTTAAATTTGGTCTATAATAACAGTAGTTTAAAATTCTTCAAACACATTGATTTACTAGAAATGGCTCTACAGCTCTATCGTGTTTTTTTATCGCAGATATTGTTCTTGAAATAAATACAACTTCTAAAAATACCTACTTAGTGTTATAATGTACCAGATATGAAATATACCAAGGACAAAATTTAAAATATTAAACTAACTTACTTTATGCTATAGATTGTGGATTAGATTCGGTTTTATTACTTAAAAATAACAAAGTTAAAAGTGCCTATAAACTTAAAAGGAAAATTATTATAAAAAATGTAACAAATCTACACATATAAGGAGGACACGAAAATAATGATTTAGCAATTCAAAAACAATATGTATGCAAGTTCATGTTTCGTTGACACACACATAAATATTGAGGATTCAATGCAATGCAACATTGCGAATGTCGAAAGTGACATCCTAAGCATGTGCGGAGCGGCACGTAGGCCATGCTAGGGCATTGTACAACACAGATTATCCTCTACATATTTACCTTACGTAGCACCTGGGTAAAACCGATGGATAAAAATTTGCACTGTCAATTATATAGTCGAGTATATTAACAAAATAAATATGAAGTTACTGTGTCAATATTTGAGATAAATATTTACATGATTTAAAATCGAAGGCTGTATTATTTATTACACCATAGTAACTATTTATGCGTTAGTTACAAACTACAGGCCTTTAGTGTTACTAACCCAGAACGGCGGAGCGGCTAGTATTTTCAAAATGTCATTCCAATATCTTTAAAAATAATTAACGTCTCAATTATGACAACTTGAATGTTCTGCATCGTTAGAATTAAAATTAGAAAAATGTAAATTATTTTTAAGAATTAAGAATACTCTTTCTACTACGAACAGTTAGGTCGACTCACACAGGTAGTTAAATCTCTATATATCAGTATCTAGCAATAAAACTCTGAAAATATTTTATTTTACGATGTAGGTACTTGCATATTACAATTAGCGACCATGGGGCGTAAATAAATATCATGTAAATTACAGTAATCCTTATGCGCTAATTTTCAGGTAAAGGTTTGATCTATTGTATTAGTTATAATGTTACATACATAATATTATTCTCACGTCTTTGCGTAAACTGAATTTAGGTTGTCTGCCTCGATGGCGTACATAGTTGCATTATGGTACGACTGCTGTGTAGAGATGTCGGGTTCGATCCCCGGGTCAGGCAAAGTGATATTGGGTTTTCCGCTGAGTATCAGCCCGAGTCTAGAATCTGTACCCGATATAGCAACAGACTCGCCCTCTATCACGTCATGGGAAGAAATACGCACAGCGATAAGTCAGTGCATCAGTTGCGCCCCTACCTATCCCTTTGATAATAAAAGGCATGAGCGTATGTCTTTGAGTAAGTTGAAATGCAACTGATGCAGCGACACTGACCTTTTTTTCGCCCCAATATAAGGGGACATACTTTATTTCCTTCTCGTGCGCAAATCTGGGACAACTTACGTGTGTTTAAATTTGCAAATTGACAGTTCCATAAAAATGTTGAGCACCGGGTATCAGTATCAGCTTTGCACCTTAGATTCCAAGGTTAAGTACGCAACCACTAAACAATTGAAAGAAATTATATCCATTTCATTAATGATTGAGCGATAACTGTCCATTCGCTGAATAATAAATTATGTAGAGAAGGGGGCTTGTGACAAACAACAAAAAAAGACCGCAAAAAGTAACATCATTACCATCATTAATATATGTCAACGAGGGAGAGAGATGTTGAGACATCCCAATAACGCGTCCATTCAGTATCATATTAGTATTAAAGAAAATAAATAATGTACCAGTTACGACACATTTTTCCCCGAAGGTATATTATTCTTCATATTTGCTGTAACAAACAAATCGCAAACAGGAAAGCCCAGCTTACAAATTCACACCGATACGACAATAAAATGTCAGACTTAATTCGAAGCAATAACAATTCAGGGTTAAAACATGACTTTTAACATCGTCGATGATTTATCTTCTTAGCTGAAATAAATCTTAAAATAAACTGTTTTCTCCGTACCATTAGAAAAGAATCTTTATTGTATTACAAAATATGTTAAAGCGTAAAGTAAAATTCGACTGCAATATATCGTAATGACGCACAAAGCCGCCCCGTCACGCAAACTCCGGAATCCTACATACACTCGATCTCATTTAATGCTCTATCTAATAAAACTACTTTAGGCAGCCAATTAGCATAATTGGGATAACTAAGACGGTAAGCATTTAGAAGAGACATAGAGGATAACACGAAAACTATTGAATATTATAGCTGATTCTAAAGAACCACCACAAGTTGATTACACAAAATAGTTGGTTACAATACTTGGTTCATCAAGGCGCGGTAATATATAAAAATATTATTGTTTTCATACTTTAAATAGTAGTGGTAGATACGGTACTTATTTTTATTTCTTACTGATTAGAGAATTTTTCGTTAGATCTTAATATAAATCAATTAATATGTTGGCTTAAATTGAAATATGATTGGTGTTTGTCCATATTTTTATACTAGGCAATTATCTATAACTACGTGTAATGTATTTTAATATCTATAATTGTTATACATTCCAATCAATTATAACCAAAATAGATTTTAGTACCTTTAACTACTTTAACTTTAAAGTAGATTGTTTTATTTCCAAAATTAAGTAATTTTGTAAGAAATAATACTGATAGGATTTTTAAGCATATGTATGATAATATTTTATCAGTTATGGCTACCTGATTAGCAATAGAATCAGTTAAGATGGCTAGAGCGTACTTCTTGAAGATTTTCATTCAGCACAGAGAGTTATGTAGAGTCTAGACCATAAGTAGTTAATACTGCTATAACATTCATATGTATGTAATTTGACTTTAAATAATTATATATCAATGTCACATTAGGAATCAATGTCGTAGTTGGATGGTTTATTTAACAATATTGTGTTTTATGCAAAAGAAAGTAATAGGGACCATTTTCTTTTGTGTATGTAAAAAAATATTGATACAGTGTTGCATGAGGCTTGTACAGCCCAAAACGTCTTAAAAAATATTGAGAACATTCTTTTGCTGAGTAACAAAGAACATTTAAATGCGTGCTGCAGTTCTCAAAAATCAGAATGATAAACTCTTAAATGCGCCGCCTGTTCCTTAACTCTATATTATTAATCTCTACAATATAAATCTATGATTTACGAGAGGGAGGCTATGTTTAAATAAGTAATTCTACATCAGATCAGAAACAAAGATTTATTTAACCATTTGTCTTTAGGAATGCAGATTATGTATATATGAAGTTCAGTGTTTGTATATATTATGCTATTATAAAATTCTCGGTTTGTACCTAAATGTTAGCTGTGCCAGCGAAGCTGTCGTCGACGAGCAAATAAATGTATTTGCACTATTTACCCCCTAACTAGCAAATATACTTAATATAAATTTGAATACTCTATTGTATAAGTGTTGACAATTGCATAACAGTGAAACATGTACATATCAAAAATTAATTCAGCCATTTTATGCAATGCGCGAACGAATTAACAGACTCTACTGTATTAAGCATATTTATAGATTAGTAAGTTCCGCTGAGCTAAGGACATCGAGACAATAGTTGAGTAACGTTAACATTGAGTGCTGATTAAAACAATTCTCGGAAGTGACAAATCCGATAACTAAGACCTTATCTATTCAAGTTAAGGATATAAAATGCAAATAAGTCTATGAAATAGTGTATTAATAATATTTTTATTTAGATAAGTTCTAGAAATGATAGAGAAAACACGCATTATGTACGTAAAAACTTATGAACAACCGTTTATCAATTTTAGCAAATTTTTTGCAGTCTGTTCTCGTGGCGTTTTTATTTTTCACAATATTACAAATGTGTATATATAGGTATACTCCAATATATTTTGTATGCACTTGTCTAATTTTATTGATTTATTGAATAAAGAAATACAGGGTAATTAATGTATTCCGAAATCCGAATATACATTAACAACTTTAAAAATAAGTACCAAATTTATTCAACACATATTCGGGTTTTATGTTTGTTTGCTAAATACTTAAATACGGGCAAGTATTTTTTTCAGATTAAAGGAAAAATGGTGCACCTTCTTCTGGGAAGATGTGTACTGGTATGAAAGCGCCATTGTGCAGCTTGTCCGTGTCGGGGACGATAACGGGCGCGTGCACCGAGCTACGCAGCAACGCGGCCAGTTTGTCGCGCATCGCATCGCACATGCGGCCGGCACCGCACTCCGGCCTCTTCGGCCCGGCCGCGTTCCACTCGCGGCGCCGGCGCCGACGCTCCTTCCAACTCTAGCGCACGCTTCGAACGAGCCAAATTTCAAAATAACACTACGACCGCAACACCAACCGCTGGTCCTTGCGAATCCAATGTCAAACCACAACACTTGTCAAACACTTGCTTACGTATTATGCAGACTTCACATGGACGTGATGAATTATGTATTACGTTAGTGCTTACGTTATCACTGGAACTTTGCACAAATACGCGGAAATATAATTTACCAAATGCTAATTGAAGTATTATTAAGTTCTACAAATATATTGCTTTGTTAAGACACAGAATTAACAAGACTTGTTGTAACAAGTAATTACGATATGAAGGAAGTATTCAGTGATTTTTTAAGCGTGAAAGATGTAAGCTAAGAGCAATGCCGCGAAGTGGACTGTCTATTCCGGGCGTGAGCGAACACGTGGGCGCCGCCCGCCCTGCCGCCCGCACTCGCCGCCCGCCGCACGCCGCGCCGCCCACCGATCAATGGCCACCAGATCTGATATCTCGTCACTTCTCTCGTTATATCCCATAGCAATCATTGACATCACGTCCTTTGCCTTATTTATCAATTTATCGTCAACAAAAGTAACTTATTATGTATAAGTTTTGTATGCAAATAACACCTATATGTTAATTAGGGAGTCGACAAGTAGGGTTTTAACAAAATATTTACACGATAATCATAACAAATAAAAAACTTAGTCATCAATATGTGATCACGTTTTGTTTATGTTTCTTCCCGTTGCTGTCCACGTGTAATTTTGGTGGTTAAATTGTTTAGACGTATCTAACGACGACATACGTCTAATAAATTACAAAAAATCTTTGAGTGGCACATCATGGCAATGCGTAGTACAATATTTTTGTCTTGTTGTTGTACAGGGTTTTGTCTTGCTATATTGAGTGATATTCAACGTCAGAGGAAACATTGAACAATGTTTATTAATTAATCTCTTTAGCCAACACTAATAAAATATATTTTATACCTATATATAATATATAATTACCTGTTATAGTGCTGAAATTAAATAAATTGTTTATTTTGTTGTTGTCTAGTTTTGTCGTATCTTCAGAATTCAGATATATAATGAAATAATTTTAATTATAATAGTATGTACACTATTTATAAATTAATATGACGACATAAGCATGCATAAGAAACATTTTCCTAATCATTTGGCCCTGAACACCTACAGTATTATTGGCAATTACAATTACAATTTAAAATGCTTTTACCTTGTTTTAATGATAACGTTGGCGCAACCTGTCTCTTATCATTTAATTTCGACCGTCGATTTAATATAATTACCTATAATTCCTATTGTAGATACATTTTTTCTTTTGTATGACGAGAGGAACTTGCCGTTCGCCTGATGGTAAGCGATACGACCGTCCATAAACAGTAGAATCACCATCTAATACCATGAATTACAAAGTATTGTTTGGTACTTATTCCACTGCGCTCGCCATCCTAAGACATGAGATGTTAAGTCTTATTATGTCCAGTAGTTACACTGGCTACAATGTCTTTTAAACCGGAACACAACAGTGACTATACATTGCTGCTTGACAGCAGAAATAGACATTGCGGTGGTACCTACCCAGGCGGATTCGCACATATGAGAGACCTACCACCTACCACCACCACCACCTACCACCACCACCAACACCATACATTTTATTTTTCTACTTTTCTTTGCTTTATGAACTCTAAATTATGACAAATCTCACACACCTTCATGCGCGCATGTGCTTAAAATGGGGTGCAAATCTTTGCACGTATTAAATATAGATATGGATATGACGTTCAAAATATAGTGTAGAGTGCGTTCGGCTAATTTCGGACGGTTTTTCGGTGTGTTGCGAAGAGTCTCGAAAAAAATTTTTTTTCTCATAAAATATTTAAGCGATACCGGCATTTTATACATAAAACTGGTTATTATTAATACTACTTTATGTGATAATTTAATAATCTTCCAATTCTCTCTGTGTAAGCTTAAAAATAGATGATAATATCTGTATAGAAATTTAAAGACCTTAGAAAAGATCGGACCTTCGCGGGGTAAGTTCGGACTCAGTTCTAATAACGCTTCTAATGCTAGTATGATAAGGTCCACAAAATCAAACAGAAGACTCAAAAATGTTAAGAAGAGCGAAATCCACCTTTTTTGTTTCAATGCACATAGCACACCCGTTCTTGGTCGTAGTATCAACTGTGGTATATAAGGTGGGGCAAAAAGAGACAACAACAACAACAATAAAAAATAACCATAGATTCGTGGTATTTTTTCGTTATACGATCTTATCCCGTATCCGACCTTACCCGAACGCGCCTATACTATTATGAATTATTATCATAACAAACCTATTTATTGTATAACATTTTTGGGTAAAAAACTATGGTTTTTCACATACAAGAGATATCATTTGCAACAAGTGTAATCGTTAATTATGAAAATGTAATAATGTTTAGCAATACAATGTCTGAATTGACTCGTGGAATAAACGAAATCAGAGCGCGATACATTTTTTTTGGCACACATTTCAATTTGTTAAACACCACTCAACTGCTTACCATGCGTCTTATTGAAAAACCATGTCACTTTTGCTATCAGATAAATACTATTCATTGCAAATTAAATCTAAATAATATTGAAATAAAGTTCAAGCTGATTAAATAAAAATAGTATTATGTTTGTTTTTATATTTTGAAAAGGCGAAACACCTAGCGCTTTTCATATTAAAGAGAAATTATTTTGAAAGTGAACTAAATATAGTGACCTTGTGAGGTTGAGATGTTAATATACCTTTTCTTATTTAAAAGCTCTTTTTATATAATATATCTAACTAGTATATTCTTACATAATTTATTCTAATATTATAAGAGTAAGTTTATTTGAACTTGCTAATCTCAGGAACTACTAAACCGATTCTGAAAAATTTTCACTAATAGGATGCTACATTACTTTTGATTACTATTGGCTACTCTTTTATCCCGGGAAAATATTTACCCCGAAAAAACTTTATTTACGTAGGCGGTGCCGCAGGCAAAAGATAGTTACATAATAAAATTCACCGGCGCGTCTGTCGGCCTGTTTGAACACGGAAAACTCAATAACTGCCGCATGGATTTCGATGAATTTTGGTATAGACATAGTTTGAAACCTTGAAAAGGACATAGACTATTTACTTACTATTTATCCCGAGAAAATATGGGTGTAACGGAATTTTTATTCCGGAAAACTTTTTTATGCGGGCAAAGCCGAGAAAAAAGCTAGTATTTAAAATTAAGGTATTTTGTGTAACAGTAGCAACTTTCTTTCGTCATATTTTTTTTCTTCATTATATTACTTGCTATATTCGTAAGCGACAATTAATTTTCACGTTTTTCAGCAGTAAATTAAAATTTAAAAAGAGAGTTAATTGTCAGAATGATAATTAATTATAATACCAATCTTCGTCCAAGGGTCGCAATTCGAACGTCAAATTTAATATACTTGTGACTCATATTATATTTTTTTTGCATTCCTCGTGCGCAAAAAGTAGTACAAATCATTTTCGTTACATACATATATTGTTTAGCAAAAATTATATTACTTATTTCATAATGTCATAAGTAACAAGTCAAAGTAATATTGTTAGAAAGATGACGTTCATTTTTTTTTAAATGTATTATAAGTTACGGATAAAATTCTAGAAAATCTAGTTAGGGCGTTGTGGGGGTATCAGTGCCTGAATACGATCCAGCATACAACCTAAATCTGTTAATATACGAAAATTAAAAAAATCTAATACATTTAATCTAATTCATTTTTTTCCGCTGGTTTGATATTTTTACGGGGCTGGTTGCTACGTGACGATCTGTGCTTCATAGTGATGACGCAGCCTGAACGCGCATTGTTACAGTTTAAAAGTGTAGATAAAACTCAACGTACGTTTCTCAAATATGCATTATACTGAACATAACATTCAGCAGGCAAATGTGTTGAGATCTTTAGTACCTAAAAATATTGTAATAATGTGATATAGTATAATATACAATATAATTATGCACTCTAAAACCGTCGCGGTGTACTCGTATTTCCGTCGCAATTAATGATGACGACAATTGAGCGTTCTTATTAGTCAAAATAAGAATAACCCGAGAACGTAAGCTAATACTCACAATATCAGAACAAGTATTATTGTACCTATCGCGCAAATGAAACAGCACGTCAGAAAAATAATACAGTTGACCCGGTTAATATAGGTGTTTATATATTTTTAGTGCCAAATGTAATGTAACAAACAAATAAAATAGGCACACTGAGGGTGAACAACCCGATTCGTATAATAAAGTAGAAGTAGTGCTTGGAGGTGTCCTCGGCGCCCTCCAAACGACCTCTACGTTCTCCTTTCACTATAATACAAACAGAGATGCATACCAACATTCCAGTAATTTTGTAGATTTTACACGTTAGAAATTCAATTCGAAAGTTTTTATTCTCTAACGCATCTACGCACAGCTTTGCCGTATTTATCAACGTCAACATATTGCTATTAATATTTAAAACAATGTCGATCACGTGTAGTGACATGCATAAGAACATTTACACCATTTGCAAACTAATTGTTTCTAGCATACAAAGACGAAAATTTGTAGATACTGCCTGAACCGATTCACTTCATGGTAGATTTAGCGTTACTTTGAATATTTTTGAAAGTACCATGCAACAAAAACACTGCAAGGTGTTACAGAAGTCTATTGATTCAAACATCTAGTAATAAAGTATAGTAAACTAACAAGCAATTAATTTAGAAAAATGAATTATAGCATATACGAGAGCCAAGTCTGTTATCGAAGAGCGTTATAAAAGCCAAAAAAGCACAAAGTAATATATACATTATAGATTGCAACTACAATGGTGTATTAAGGTATAAGTAGGTATGCATAACAACAATATACTTATCAAATAAGCCTTGTTTAAGTCACCGTATTCCAAATAAAGCCCAAGCTGTAGCTTAAGACAAAAATAATATAAGAATAGAAACTTAATACATGCGCGCTCCTTTTATTATCGTATCGTAGATTATGAAATTTCATCTAAATCTGACTTTCATTTTAGGCTGTGCAACTAATGTAAATATCTACGTAGGTACGTACGGTTTTATTGGTATAAAACCTGATAAATTTTTACTAAGCAGTTATGTTATAACAAATAAAACCTCAACAAATATTCAAATACTTTTGTTTGAATCTACCAAGTACTCAGAAAACAAGGGGAATCATGCACACAGGATTGTAAGCGTTTTGTTTTTACCGTTTTTCCCTGTACATAGTATAACGAATGTCGTTTTTACTAGCTTACATATTATTATCCCACTGTTGGGCAAAAGCATTTGCTAATATTCGTGATTAAAAGGATTGAAAGCATCCTCCACCACGCTCGACCATTGCACGCTAGTACACAATATCCCCTCCGTGGGTAAATTTAATATAAGTACGTTTTATGAAATATGAGATATCATAGTGCAAATAGATCTAAAATGTAAGTGTTTTTTTTTAATACATCATAAGGCTGTACAACTGGCCTCTCTGACGTCAATCCTCCTTGGGAATGCCACTGTTGTTAGTTTGGTCGCCACGGTGGTATTTTCAACCTAAAGCAGTCTTTTAGAATTAATGACCTTGTAGCGGACGTAAAATTTTGAATTAGTAATGGTTGCTTTGCAGTTTTAATAAATACAAAATAACGAGATAATAGAATTCAGCTGTATAAAGAACTTATAAATATTTTAAGTATATGATAAAATTGTCAATAAATTTTATTTAAATAGGTAAACTTAAAATTTAAGTGACGAAACGTGCTGCTAACAATAGGTGATGCAACATTGCGTAGTATTTAATGAAGTTCTGTATGGAGTAAATTCCAGGTAAATATCTGTACCATGAAAGTATAATGTTGGTTTGAGGAAAATATTATTAAAATACATTGGTAGTATATTGCAACTATGTACCAAAATTTCAAGGAAAGCCATAAATTTTAAATTGAAAAACAATATTATGCATAAAAGTAATAAATAGTGAGTAGTAAGTAATATAGCCAACCCATACGGGATGAATTTACTGTTATCCGAATACTTATAAAACCCACGACACTGCCTAATCCAGGACCCAAGGCGAGGAAAAAACTGGGAGGTGCGAAATAAGTAAAAGAAACTGAAATAACTTTGAAACATTTGTCTGTGCAGACAGTCTGACAAATAGACACGAGACTCGTAAGAATCTCGTGTGTTCTGTATTACGGGGATGTGTTTTGGAAGGGGCATGGGTTAGGCTGTAATAGATTTTAGGCCGCTCAAACGACGATGTGAAAGCATATACTACGAAATAATATAAATAATATTTTATTTAGAATTCGAAAATCTTTTAGACCACTTCTTAATATTTTTTTTATAAATTTACATGCCGAGCTGCACCGGTCGCTAGAAACAATGGGCTCAAATTTAAAACACATGCCGTAATATAAAATAATCCCAATACTGTCCAAAAATAATTCTCTAGCTACTGTACTAGTAGCGACAATTGTCTGGGGGAATTTTAACATGATTAAATATCATCACCTTTATAGCATTTAGTCACAATTGTTATTTTTATATTCAAAACATGTAATCCTTAAGAGATAACTATGAAGAAATAGCAGAATATTTGTTAAAATTTTCGTATTTGGTATGGATAAAAGAACAGCGGAGATCTCTGTATTATAATTAGACGCGACGGCCAGTTATTCTGAGATTGCGAACGATGTCATGCGACCTGGCCTGCTACAGAATCTCTTTGGTGAACGCCATAAAGTTGTTACACAACTTATTGTGATAAAGCACTCTCTAATTAATAAATAGGTAGCTATGATGTTTTACGTGAATGAGATCTTGTTGTCTGGCAATTAACATCGGAACGTCATAAACGTCCATTCTCGTCTCAACGGTTCATTGATTCTCCGCCCTATCACAATTCAACACATTCAAGGTCAACAGCGGTATCATGCATCAGCATTTTAATTAAATATTTAGTAAGTGAAGTTTAAAATCCGCACAGATAAACATCTTTTAGAGAGCGTCATAAGAACAAAATCAACGTAGGACAAATCAATGAATCCACGCATGCGTCACAATGAAATATTTTCACTAATTTTACGCTCCCAATTTTGCACGTAGTTTTGAAAAAGGAGAGTGAAAACTTCAAGGAAACAGTTTCCATAACCGCTTAATCAAGGTCACTAAAGTTCAAAGCTTTGTATAGGACAACCCTAAGTAAATAAATTGATATGCCCTTCGCGCAAGGACTCTTCGTATCTTACTTGTTGAACTATATTCGAATGCGGGTTTAATTACATTATCTACGTACCATATATCTTTGACATTAACTGCAAAAGTGACAAGACCACTTCCTATTAATGCCGTCCCTCGATAAAATTGTGATAAAGTCCTTATCACAATAAATTTGTACTATTACATGGAATACCTGTATTGATAAAAAGAAAAGTATCCATGAACTTTTACTCGTAGTGTTTATTTTCGTGCAATGCGAGAACAGTAATATATTACGTACTTATAATAAAACATATATATTAACTATTGTCTACATTTGGAAACCAATAAAATATTGCTTTCCAAATGTATTAGCTTCAACTAAACCATTTACATAGAAGTATTTAAGGTTCCCCGTGGAATATCCTCGTTTATTCCCCATACATCAGTATGCTGTAAAGGGTAGAGAGGCATTAGAAGCAAGTTTCTTTATGGTACGAATGGGGTTGGCGGATATAGGTATGAGCTTTTGTAGCAATTCCACCGATTACATAGAATTGTAGAGCATAAGACTAAAATGATGCAAATAAATACAAAGTATTACCATTTCGGAATCTTTACTACATACAATGAAGTTGTCATCAAGTATCTGAACTATATTTTGATATTCACACATTCACTGTCATTATTAGTAATTTTACATTTGTACTGGCTCCAACAAGTAAATCTATATTCTGTACACTTCAGAAAATCTTTTCAACCATACTGCTTGATTAAACGAATTGAAAACTTTAACCGAGACCCAGACAAGGAACTCGTGCTATTAGCTACTTTACTCCAAAACATTATATTATATTTTATAAAGATCCAGCTACATATTATTTATGGAGGCATAGCTGTAAGCACTAGACTGTAAAAACATAATATTCACGTACTTAATAATAAAAGGTGAGCAAATTAACATTGACTGAATCCGAAGACCCAATTAATAAGGGTTAATTCCTTTGATTAGAACCGTATACCTATGTACTAATGATTATCAAAGATATAATTCTTTTATCGGATCAATAAAACCGCAATTACAATAATTGTAACAGTAATTTCATATATTCATATACCACGATAGTGTACATTATCTAATCTTTATACGCCTAGGTATAAATTGTCATGGAAAAAAATGATTCACAATCTGATTTGGCTCTCACTCATATGAAATAATATTTAAAAAAAACCCTGTTTACGTGCGAAAAAATTGTAAAATGCCAACATTAATATAATGATTGTAATAAGTATATTGTATAACTAAATTACAAACGCATAATCTAGCGTACCCATGTAAAATTACTAATAAAGTAATTATGCAGGTTGCTATGTTTCATATATCTTAAAAACTCCAATATTTATTTCACTGCACAAAGTAGAGAGTGTAATAACTTTCGCTTTGAAGTAGTCCGATCGGTAACATAATTATAAGTTGGTTACTAACGAAATAATTTATTATGAAATTATACGTATACAGGTATTATTGAATAAGTTTTGCGTTCAGTGCTGCCCAGAGTAAATTAGTTAAATGTTCTATTTCTCTACAGCGATACGTGATACCACAAACCACTACACCTGCAAAGTGTGTTGTTGCTCTATGATGTCATACGGTTCTTGGTAATACCTCCACTGACAAAAGAGTTCTATTTATGTAGGTTTATAAAGTTACATTTGTATCAATAACTGGCTCAACAAACAAAATCTTAGGGATTGTATTTTGGAGACGTATCAGATCTTTTTATTCATTAAAAATATCATTATAATATACTTCCTGATTAACCCGCTTTCTCGCAATGGGGTTGTTTTAAATTTAAGACTCTATCTACAATGCTTGTGATGGCTAGTACCTAAATAAATACAATGACTACTATACAGTTATAGAATAGAAAACTAAATTAATCAGGATAATTTATTATTAACCTATTGCAGGAAAACATTGAAGAGACATCTCTACAATTTTTCCCTATACGTATACGTTATCCAACTAATGATAAATTGCTAAAATGAAAATGCTAGCAAGTAATACATAAATAATATTAAAGACGTTACAAGTCTAATAAACAAGAAGCTGAACACTATGGAGTAGAGTTCATAATTCAACCAAATATGGAGCAACGGCGATACTTAATTAAGAATGTCAACATGACAAGGGATCTCAATTCAATTTGCGGCGTACCTTTCAGAAATATACTTGCTCCAACAATGCGACCGCAACATCTTGAAATAAACGGAATGATACGTGGTGCAACTATTTATTGTTATTCGATTATTGTGGCTGTTACCAAAGAGAATAAAACCACTACTTTGTTATTACCACTCCAAAGTTATAATTCTACATTTTTTAAGAGAATAATAAAAATGCCCATAATCATCCCACAATGAAATAAAATAAGTAAAAAATTCTACTAATTTATGCCAAGTTCGTTTAAACAATAAACTTAAAACCAAATCATTTTCCTTTTCACCAGCGGTAAATAATATTTTCTTGGAATTATTATGTAGTGAGCCACGAAAGTAGCTGAACAAATTAAAATTTCAAATCGCCTTTAAACTTTTATGTTCTTATTAAAAATCGTTCTTTCTTTACTGAAATAAACTTCAAAGAGTATACTTAATTTTAAATTTAAAAAAAAGAATATTTCGTTTTACGTACAAGTGTAGAAGCGTATTAAAATTTTGAATTTGTTCAGTTATTTATGTACAAAATATAAATTTAATAAAATATTAATGAATGATAGATACATAGGTGTATTATTATTGCAAAGATTTATTTTGTTAAGTACAGCAATATTAGTCAGTTTAATATAAATTTTAGAGCAATAATGTACTACCAAAACGTTACAGCATTTTCTCAAAGACTTAAATTTTAAATAGTTTTTTTGGTTCCCCGAATATTAGGACCTTACTATGAATTCGTCTATTAAAGAAAGTTATTGTAGTTGTACGCATGTATTTTTAAAACAAATCGATAAAAATATATTGGTTCTATTCTTTTTATTTCATGTATCTATTGGTGCAACTCAGGAAGATTTTTTTTTATATAAAACATATTTTTTAAAATAATTTTATCTTAATTTTACTCAGTTATAATTGGTAGACATAACAATTCCCATAAAATGAAAACGATAAGGAATGTAACCGTAAAATATAAACGATGTTTTCATGTTTTTTTCAGAAATAAGATTTCGATTATAAAAAGGTTATTTATAGGCTCACTGTTTACATTCGCAACTCCCAGAATGAACTCTAAAACGTATCTTTATCCATTTCTCTTGCTAATGGAGATACCTAATGATTACAATGTGACCTTCAAGTTCAAACTTCAATTGTGCATAAAGATCATAGAGTAGATTTTATTCTTTTAAAAATATTTAATAATTGATGTGCTTATATTTCCTGAAGATATTTAGTAAGTATGTCTATTTGCATACTACTGTGTAAATACTATTGTAGAACGCAAGTAAATATAATATAAACTTTTTTAATATTTACAATTTATATTGATTTTAAATTTATTAATATTTATATAATTATTTAAATAAAAAAATGCACATACTATTCATGATGCAAGGAAGTTACTGACATTCTCGTGTATTTTGAAAATATCATAAATCCGAATAAAGCAAAAACATTTTAAATGTATTTTGAAAATTTACGCCATAACGAGACTGTAAATAAAATGGAATGTATCTGTAGATGCATACTTACAAAAATATAAAGTTCATTCCTATTATTGCAAAATTTGTATTAAATGTAATAGGTACTTTTGTATTGTATTATATATAATATTATTATGATATTAAAAACACAATTTTATTGTTATTTCAATAGGGTTTGCTGTAAACATTGATTCATGAACATCGATTCAGTGTGCGGTAGTAGTATCTATATGCTTAATTGAAACGTTAGCCAATTATGATATATCAAATACATGTATACTAAAAGATACAAATATTAAAAGTATTCTAATTATAAAAATATAGCAAATACAGTTGTTAAAGACTTACCATTACATGCGAACCCTGGCGGCTGTTCATGGTGATGCATTGCTCGAAGCACCGTGATGCGTGTGAAGGATCGCGCCCTTTCATGTCACAAGCAAGACTGAATTGCAAGACCGACGTCGGCTGAAACACGGAGCGCACCCCCCACCGCCCACACGTTCCCCGCATGCGCAGGCTGGCTACTGGCTGTACTGAAAGTCGTTATGGTTCTACACATCGTACTAATGAATGACTTTAGCTCTGACTCTGGCGAACACCTCAGCGCTCCGTGGAGGTACTCTACTACACATAATATAGGAAACTCGTCGATAACATGTCGTCTCGCATTATTTTGCGTTTTAATTCATTTATAAGCGACAGTAGAAGAGATTTTCAATACAATGGGTGCTAATGTTTTTCTTATTATTTTTTATGTAGTTTTAAACATACGTAGACAAGTAAGTAATTATAAAATTTGTATTTTCTA
Source organism: Manduca sexta (assembly GCF_014839805.1). Lineage (NCBI taxonomy): Eukaryota > Metazoa > Arthropoda > Insecta > Lepidoptera > Sphingidae > Manduca > Manduca sexta. The sequence continues at coordinate 6,762,734 of NC_051142.1, read as the reverse complement.
ATCGCAATAATAATTGTTACCCAGACTCAATATGTATTGCATGAAACCTATTTAGGTAGGTACAAAATAGGAGTAAGACTTATGTCACAGTTATTTTACAAAATCCGCTATATTATAAAACAGCTAGTCCGTTTTGAATTAAACATTGTTTTGATGTACCTTAATGGGATAGAATTTTAGGACACATTAGAGCACTGTTTGCTCATTTATTTTAATCAAGCGACATCAAGATCGATATCAATACGTATGGTTGGTCTTTTGCAAATTTAAACGCCCAAGAGCATCCTTCAGTATCCGGGGACTTTTGTTGCCACGTTTTCCATAGAGATCGCGCGGGGACAGTCCCGCCCAACTATCATAGTGTAACGTGATATAAAGGGCCGTCCATGTAAACACCGGACGTTGGCGTAATACGATTCGGTATCCATGCATAAACCTTCGGATTCCTATGTCAAGTTAGCATGCATGCAATGCATGGTGCATATTTGCGACGTTGCGATTGCATTTTATGTTCGAAAAATAAATTTACAACTTACTTATTTGAATCACCAAATAACGTCGATAAGGTGACATGATAGAGGCCCAAGTTTCCTCGAAATATCTTTCGTCGCAGTGAAGCGCGATGTTATAAACAATAAATACACAGTATACACGTAACTCCAAGCAGAGGAGCATGCTTTAGGATTAAACTCTTGAATAAATTTGTTTTAATCTCTATTTGCGTTTTTGTTTTTCCGATCTGATTCAAAAGCAGCAAAGAATTTAAGGAAACAACTAAAATAAGATGATTTATATTTATTGATATAAAATTAAGAGCAACCATTATTACAGCATACATCATATTTTGTTACTTTTCATTAGAACTAGGACTTAATTTACGCATTCGTATGTAATCCTACTATACTCATTACATCTAGCGGAAATACGAGTCAAATAATAAAGGCAAAACCAATTTAGAATATATCCAATAGGCAAGATCATATAATTACTTGTGAATGTTTATTATAAATAGGTACTCTTCTATGTCAGCTCTAGATTTATCGACATGTCTATTATAAATAAAGGCCAAACAGATTTATCAATTATATGATGATGTGAGTAATACAAATGGTTTTTAATGTACCTAAAACACTAATTAAGCTGTATTTTTATTGAACATTGCATTAAGCTGCTTATTCAAAGGACTTTTAAAGTTACTGATTTGTAGCATATAGCAATTCATAGCTTATGTTACAAAAATGCTGAGTAATCACTAATAACATTGTGTTACCTTTAACTACTTATAACTAATATTTCAAATTCAAATATACACATACAGATTTATTTTTATATAAATTTTCATGCAAACATAGAAAATAGCCAACTCCCCATTTTTTTTAACAATTCACAGAAAACAGACAAGAATAACAAATCCAAAAGCAGTCAAGTTTCATTAATAACAAAATTCATTGTCTTCAACAGAAATAACACTGCTTTTTGTAAAAAATATTATAACTATGAAAATCTATATCACATCATATTAAATTTAAGGGACATGTTACAATTATTGCAGAGAGTACAGTTATCCATAGCCCGTGATGAAACTTACACAAATAAAATATTCAACTGGTTCCGTGATAAACATGGTTATACTATGCTAGAATTTAATTTAATAATAACATGCTAAGATACACAAGTACAAATATAATAATAAATGGATGAGATAATGTCTTGCAGATAATGTACAGTCAACTAAGTGACATTTGTATGGAAAGCAAGTGAGGCAACACCTTTATTATTGTGTTGTTTGTTCAGCTGCAACATATTTTTACAAGAAAGTACCTCGACACATTTGCAACTTCTGATAGTAATTGATATCCTGCAATCAGTAAATACCAAGAAATGACACAAAGTAACATATTGAAAATTTTATTGTAAATGAATGCAGATTGTAATTTCTGAGTGAAGTTTGTTTATCTATTGGAGTACCAATCACCCATATAATATGAAATTGACCATTATCATATGCATAACAATGGTCCAAATCAGTGGAGTATCTAAAATTTCTATACATTTTTACATGATAATATAAAAGGAAATATTACTTACAATAATATTATTATAATGTATTTACTTTTAAAAAAGAATCAAACTAATAATTTGCGAGCATTAAAGCGTTATGTTCAGACCTAGCAAGCACAATTGTCGCCATCCCTGTTGCGCCCATTGTCGTTGGCATTTAACTTGATTTGGTCAGGGAACTCATTGTACAACTCTGCTTCGGTTTCCTGCGCCAGGGCATTGCGAGCTATAGTCTGAAAGGCTAGTTCTACGTTCACGGCTTCTTTGGCACTCGTTTCAAAGTACGGAATATCATTCTTGCTTTGACACCACTGTTGAGCACGCTTTGCGGAAACGGCGCGGTTATCCAAGTCGACCTTATTGCCTAATATCACGAACGGGAAGTTGTCAGGGTCTCTCGGCGAAGCTTGTATCAGGAATTCGTCTCTCCAGCTTTCCAAGGACTTAAACGTGTTGGGGGCAGTTACGTCAAACACTAATACGCAACAATCCGCCCCGCGATAAAATGCTACTCCCAACGACTGGAAACGCTCTTGGCCGGCTGTGTCCCAAATCTGCATTGTGACGATCCTGTCGTCAACGATTACCTCTTTCGTGAGAAAATCTGCGCCTATTGTTGCCTTGTACTGATTGGAAAATTTCTTGTTGACAAACTGATTCATGAGTGATGTTTTTCCGACACCGCTATCTCCCAAGATGATTACCTTCAGGAGTACCTTTTTTCTTGAAGACATTTTGCACTAAAATTTTATACAAAACGTGGAAAAATACAAAATAATCACACTCTTTGTCTGCACTTTTGACAGAAAACGAAATTGATGATAAATGCGTCACCTGTTTCTGGTGTTACAAGGAAAAAAAAGTCACCAGCTAATAACCTTGTTGACATTCTCGTAGTTATACAGACGTAGATAGGGTTGCGAAAAATAGATATTGATATCCTTTCTGTCGCGGTATGAATAGCCAGCTTTTATGTTATACATAGTACAACTGTGCATGAAGAATCAATTTTTGTTTTTTTATTTGCTAAAATACATGTGACAATCAGTTCTATCTTATGATTGGTGTAATTCTATGATTAAACATTTTTGGCCAATGAAATAATGAGACTGAAATTATTGTAATATTTCATTGGTTTTAAATACAAATAGAACATATTCATTTTGGTTAATTTCATGGTCGTTTGAACTGTCTGCTTGCGTTGATTTTAGTGTGATTCATGAATTTTACAGACATATTAGACTTCATTTAACTATTTCCACTTAATTTATAGTTCAAAATGGGGTGTAATTAAAATTGATGACTGTCTATTAACCAAAAATAATAACCAGTTTAGTTTACTGAACAAAAAGAAAAAGAAGGTGAGCGTTAATTCGTGTTAAATGGTCCGTTATGCTGTATGGTAACTATATATTCACTTTCTTTTTATACTTCAGATGGAGAACAATTTGAGCCGCAGCGGCAGCAGATCGAGCTCAGTATGTGAGCTGGAGAAGGATCTTAGCGATATGGAAATATTGAAAAACAGATCAAGCCGACGTAGTAATGTATTCCCTCGAACCCAACCAGCGCGAAAAGCGAAACGAGTCAGATTCTTCCGAAATGGTGATAAATTTTATTCAGGAGTTATAATTCCGGTCTTGCCAGAAAGATACAGGTGCGCTCTCTACTTACCAAAATACATTAGAAGATTTTCCAATTAGACTTTCACTTTTGTACTTGACTGCACTAATTGTGTTAAACTAACTTTTTGTTAGTAACTTAGGGAAAAATATCAACACTCATTATTAGATTTTACGAAAACCTAGTTTTCGGATATGCGTTAGACCAATATTTGGGATAAATAATTTATTAGTATATAAACCCAGAAACTCTACAAGTTCTTATTGTTACAATGTAATACAAGACTGATTATACATAAAATTATATATAACAAAATATGTGTATTGAATGCTGTAAGACATTATTCATTTAATTTATTTTTTGCAGGTCTTTTGATAGTCTAACAGCTGATTTGACTAGGGTGCTAGTTGACAATGTAACACTGCCAAGTGGTGTTCGAACTATATACTCACTTGAAGGTAGAAAAGTAAGTTTTGTATATAACATTTTTAATAACCAATAACTTAAATGTAATAATTAAAAAAATATATATACCCATTAAGCTTTAATGCTAATAAAATAAAATGAGATTTTTTTTAAATGTAGTAAGTCTAATTTTTGTATTATTTAATGCTATATTGTGTGTCAGTTTATTAAAGACATAAAAATGTTCAGTCATTTGCAATAATAGTTCAAACAGGTCAGGCAAAAAGCCTGAACATTTAAGGTAATTAAAAATATCTATACATTGAATAAAACATCAAAATCTGGTAGTCATATGTTGAAATAAAACAGTAAAAACAAACAACAGTTTATTATTACTGTTTTATTTTTTGTTATTAGCACACATCTCCTAAACTCCTGAACAGATTTTCATGTAGTTTCCATAGGTGAACAGAATGAATTGGAATCAAAATATAGGCAATGTGTTTCATTAAATTAAATGGGGGAATAAAGAGTTATCATTATATTCATTTTAGATATTTTCAATTTACATAAAATTTTTCAGACAGAGATAGTTCTTATACCAAACTATACATATACAATTATGTATGTTTAGGTTTGTTTCAGAGGAATCTTTAAACTGGATTGATTTCAAGACCAACTCAGTTAGACTTTGCAATATTTCATCTCATCTAAAATTCTCCTCACAGCACTTCTAGTGTCTACAACATGATTTCAATTTCACATTTTTTTTTACTTTGGAGTCAAATTAATCTAATACTTTAATAATCCCCCCTTCACAGAATGGGATGATGCATATGATGCATGCACCAGTCTTTGCTCATGCCCAAAATGCTGCTGGGAACAGGCCTCTACTACTGAGAGAGTTTAGGTGTTAATGCACCATGCTGGCCTAGTGTAGGTTGTCTTACATAATATACTCTTGAAGTATGCTCTATATATAATTCTTAGGTATGTAGGTTTTCTCACTATGTTTCCCTTCATCTATAAAGTGAAAAACTATAAAATAAAGTGAATGACCAAAAAATACACTTCAAAAACTCATAGGTGTGTGTTTTGGATTTTGATAGTGTTGATTTTTATTTCGAGTTATTAACCGACTTCAAAAAAAGGAGGAGGTTATCAATTCGACGTGAATTTTTTTTTTTGTATGTTTGTTACCTCAGAACTCACCTATTTATGAACCGATTTGGAAAATTCTTTTTTTATTCGAAAGAATTTCTCTCCAGATTGGTCCCATAATTTTTTTTTCAAGATCGCTTCGGTATTTTGGTAGAGATGTATAGCTTAACTAGCAATTTTAATTAGGCACCGACTCCAAAAGTGGTATCCAATATATATTTGTTATGTGAAATTATTTTTTGGTTTTGAGTGGTTTTTGAAGGCGGTTTAATTTTTTGTTAAAATTATTTTTATTCATTCCCAATAAGGCTATTGTAGTGATGACAATGTCTCTTAGAGCCAACTTTCGTAAAAAATAGCATCTTAGTATTTTAAAATATATAAAAACTTGGTTAGAAACAGTACTTTCACTGCAATTTTTAATACAGTGATCCAAATTTCCATTTTAAAATTGCATTATTTTATTTATAAAATGATGCAGATGAGTTACTTTTTTTTGCAATAACCAATAGTTTAATAGTGTTAGTTCAATACTAGCCCAAAAAAGTTTGCAATATTCAATAATTAAAATATAATACATACACACTACACCCTTATTCCATTGATGTAAGGAAAAACTATTCAGCGCTACATCCAAAATAAAATATTATGAATCATTAACTTTGTTATACCTAAGCATATACATGTACACATAAATATTTCAACAGCTAATTCCTGTCTGCAATATTGTTAATTGTTATAAAACACTACTGAAGATGACAACAAACATTTGCTGTGCATAGTAAATGATGTTAAATCTACAAGTCAGTTTCTAAATAAACTCCACTGGAAATAGCCATACTTTACAACTAAGTTAAGCCAATTTGTTTTATTAGACAATGTCTATTATGAAGTAAATAATTTATAGTTCCCTGAGACTGCCTCTGGTTTTTAGTTTTTAAAATATTAAAAAATTCAGATCTGATTAATATTTTAACTTGATAATTGCAGTTTAATCACACGCATTTTGCATTATTAATACAAATTTTCTAATTTATTGATCCCTTCTATAACTACCAGAAAATAAGAAATATATTATTGATATGGTTTTTTTTATGTTTCATGAAATTGCTATAAGTTGAATATGTATCTAAATTTATCATTTTAATAGCAGGATCTCAAAAGGACTAACAAATAATTACCCAAATTTGTAAACTATTAGATACAAATAATCCAAAGCTGGCAAACTCACCCTTACAATAGTTTAAAATAAAGGTTCATAACGTATGTTACTGTTTCTGATGTGCATAAATGTAAATGGCCTGATGAGTTATTATACCTTATTCCACCACACAATTACCATTACTAGATGCTTTGAAGGACAGTTTAGAAAATATAAGACAATTGTAATACTGACAAGTTATATTATATCAGATAGGTAAACTAGACGATCTGGAAGACGGACAGTCGTATGTGTGCAGCGGATTCGGCGAGCCGTTCAAACGGCTGGACTACGAGGCCAGCGCCGTGACACCACAGTCGTTCAGACTCAGCGGACCTGAATCTCTGAGTGATAGTGCAAGCCCATCGCCAGCGAGAGCTAATAATAACAAATGGCCGCGATGTGTATGTATTGATTAAACACACATACTGCTTTTTTCCATAATATCAATAGGGCCGTTTGGATATTTTTTCATTGCAGCAAAAGTCTTATGGTTATTATTATCATAATTTGAACGTCAAATAGTGATAACAAGATTTTTCTTACAAATAGATGATACTTAATACTTTTCGTTGCGACCACGAACACGTAATCGAGTCGATGGTACTTCACGTCGTCACGTCACTGTGAGGCACATAATATCATATTATCATCTTGGTCAAGCAGTCCCACTTAAGCCAATACCTGCTATTCTTCTGGGTTTTATTGATAAAAATGATTTCGTTATTTGCAATTAATAATTAATAATTTTCAGCCAAATGGTAGCAGCACTACTGGCAATGGAACGCCACGCATCAGCCCCGCCGGCGAGAACGTGGTCAGGCCACGACTAGTGACTATTATTAGAAATGGAGTCAAACCTCGCAAGGTATGCTATGCCCACCAGCTCCTCGGTGTCTAGTTGTCTAGTAGCACGCGGTTTCGCCTGCCTGAAACACTTACTTCAAAATTAGTCCTACGCTTTCGGGACAAAAAGTGTCTATATGTAATCCAGGACATGCTCATCTGTATTTAAATTTTCATCAGAAACCGATCAGCAATTTAGTGCGAAGAAGAATTTAATTCCATTTTGCTTCCCATGTTTTTGGTACCACAGTCCACAATAAGACCCAAAACAAACTTTTAAGCATGAAACACGTATTTCTCGTTGCGAGGGTCCAACCCGCGGTCTATAGTATTAAAACCAACTTATGCAATGCCCTACGGATTAGACGTTTTATATTGTGTTTATTATGTCCTAATAATTCTTAAATAATAATGTAGCCAGGGACGGCGTCCTAACTAGCAATATTTAGTACGAATCGCATCGTATTGATTGAAGGAACTGACATCCAAGCAGACGAACCTTTATAGGATGTTCTAATTAATTTTCGCACGATCAGTACATTGTTATAATTAATGCGTGCAATCGATACGAATTAGTATTCTTTTAAACGATAAAGCTGCCGCCTAAACCTAATATGCTGGATATTGCGATACACTAGTAGCATTTCAAATACACCTTCGTAATACTAATAATACGTACAGACCGACTTGGCGAAACTATAACGGCCAGGAATTTGGTTGCGGTACCCTAAAAACTAAATCGATGCCGAAGTAGGTCAGTGAACCGTAACCAAAGATATCGACACAATCCATTATGCAAACATGACCTGCCAGTAGTCACAACACCGAGCCACTTCACAGGAATTTGCAATGGTTAATACAATTCGTACTATTTCATGATCGGCGGATATAGTGCGTGAAAGATTTCCATTCCCGTGTTTAATATGAATATTAATATAAATTTTAAAAAATGTTATAACATTAAAGTTATTTTGATCAATAATCATAAAAAACATCATTTTTTGCTATGTCCTAAAACATCGGATATAGCAAAAAAGACATCTCAGGATTATTTTGTATGGCAATTAAAATTACATTAATTATAGTTTAGTGATAAGTTTTTAATATACAAACAGTTGTCTTTATCGCGCAGTAAATGTGAAGAAAATACGGGATTCGTCATCTATTATCTGACTTTCGAACCATACTTAACGCATAAACGCACGAAAGCTGCTGTTTTCCTCTCGTTTGTTATAACTAATATTTTATACCAACTTTATGAGGAGGATATCATCTGCCCGATGGTAAGCGACGACTGCTATAAATAGTGACAACGCCATTCGGTTCTTGAAAAAACATATCTCGCCATATCCACTACTCTGCGTTCGTCACTTTGAGACGTTATAATGTTAATTTCCAAATTACTACTAGGTACTATAATAGTGTTACTTGGTCAATGTTGTATGGCGACACAAATAGACAATCAATAGCGTAATTAAAAAGGTTTACGTTAGTTTTCTGTACAGTGTGTTTATTCCAGGTATGTCGTTTATTACTGAACAAGCGCAACAGTCCGACGCTGGAGCACGCGCTGGCGGCCATCACTGAGTGCATCAAGCTGGACACGGGCTGCGTCCGCAAGGTGTTCACGTCGGCCGGCGCACCCGTCACTGCGCTGCACCAATTCTTCGAAGACGAGGACGTATTCTTTGCGTATGGTAATGAAAGGTATGTATGTTAACATTTATTAGTTTTGACCACATATTGACATTGACATGTATGAATTGATCGTGTTATGTGTATGGAGTGTTTTATGAAATATTAATTTCGGTGGAGATTGATACTTTCTTAGTTTTGACTACAGCATACATTTAATATGTTAAAATACACCTTGCAGGGTCAATCAAGAAGATTTTGAACTCGAGTTTGAAGAAAATAAAGCTGTGTCGCAATGCAAGAAAACTCCAATCACCAGAAATTCTAGGTAAACAGATTTTATATCTGACAGTCTAATAATAATATCAGCCCTGTATTAAATACTTGCCCACTGCTGAGCACGGGCCTCCTCTACTACTGAGAGGGATTAGGCATTAGTCCACCACGCTGGCCTAGTGCGGATTGGTAGACTTCACACACCCTCGAAATTCCTATAGAGAACTTCTCGGATGTGCACAGGTTTCCTCACGATGTTATCCTTCACCGTTCTGACAGTCTATGTTTAGTTATTTTTCGTTGCATGATTAAAATTATGGACACAGTTAATTTGGACAGTTTCAAGACTCAAATTAATTTGGTACTTATCCATTGCACGTTTGGAAAGCTAGTCGTGTCTAGTCGTGGAGTTTGACGTGTTCGTTATTTCGAGGTCGGGCCCGAAGCCGCGCATGCCGGTGAAGTGCGGGCGCTCGGCGCGCTCGGCGCTGGCGCCGGGCGCGGGCGCGGGCGCGGCGGGCGGCGCGGGGGGGGACGCGCCCGCCGACCTCGCGCCGCCCGCGCCGCCGCTGCCGCACCCGCTGCGGCTCAAGTACTCCGTCGGGAAGATTATCGGTACGTAGTCGCGCACCGCAACACAACACAAGCTGACGTCTGTTATCACCAAACCAGGCGATGGCATTACTGTTGCACGCAAATTTCGCCAAGATCATGTTCCTCCCATTATCACACAATATATGGCAAATTATTATAACTGAAGCATTGATATCAATACCTAATTCCTACGAAGTTAGTGCTGTTAGAAATTTTTGTACATTCTTACCTGTGTTACTAATTTTATCATCACAATTCAAAGAGGATAATAATTTAAATTAATATTAGGTGACGGTAACTTTGCTGTTGTACGGACTTGCAAGGACAAGACCACAGGAAAGGACTACGCCCTTAAAATTATTGACAAAGCGAAATGTAAAGGCAAGGAACACTATGTAGAAGCCGAGGTAAGATTTTATGTAAAAAAATATATAATATCAGTATGTATACCAGGGCGAACCCAGCTCAAATTATAATATAATAAAACGAATAGCCTAGCCCAAAATATGCATAGCTGCTTAATTACAAAAACTGTTTGCCCATTCGGTTGTTATCGGAAGCAAACGAAATGATCTTATTTATATGTTTCAAATATGACGTGACCGATGTACTATTTCCAGGTGAGAGTAATGAGGAAGCTCTGTCACCCGCGCATAGTGTCACTGATCGAAGAACAGGACAGTCCAGAGTGGCTGTTCCTCGTCATGGAATTAGTTAGTGGTGCGTAAATATTTCACAGGAACAAAACAATATTTCATATCATCAAATACTAATATCGGAACATTTGCTTTCATTTTGTATGCGCTCTCTTGAAACAAATTTGTATTTTTAGGTGGAGACTTGTTTGATAGTATTGCAGCTGCTTCCAAATTCTCTGAACCACAAGCGCGTTTGCTAATCGGCCACCTAACATCAGCTATTGCATATCTACACTCGCTTTCTATAGTGCATCGTGACATCAAACCTGAAAATTTATTGGTAAGAACAAAACTAACAAAACTGTTGTCATAAATATTTTCTTTGTATTTACAATCATACATGAGCATCAAGCACTCAATATTTATCCATGTATTTCAAATATCTTCAGCATAGCATAGTTCAATAAAATTTAGTATACAAGTTATCCCCAATCATAATATTATACAGATTTTTTTCAAATAGCAGACTTCGGTTTTCATCATAATTCACTATTAATACATGATGTTCACTTTAATCCGATTTTTAACACATATTAAACAAATGCAGTATCTTAAACCATTACAATTATAAACTTAAAACTTAAATATTTATAAAAATATTTAATGTTTTGAGTGAGAAAACATATTATGTAGATGCAGCAATAGGAATTAAAAGTTCTTTGGTCTACCAATTCCATAAAAGTTTATTTGCTACATTTTAATATTAAAAACGTTATTAAGATACAAAATTCACTTTAACACCCAATAAACAGTTCACATATTACGATAACAAAAATAGTAATCAGGTAACGCTTTAGTATCACAGAACACTCGCTAAGGCCAGACTATACAACTTACATCGTATTAGGGTAGTAGTCAGCGTCAGATGTAGGTAACTCATGTGTTTCTCAAGAGTTACAGAGCAAAGGCCTGGCAGAATTTAGCACCAGCGTTATAGTAATGAAGTAAATGATTTTAGGTGGAAGTTGGTCCAGACGAAAGCATACGCGGCCTGAAGCTGGCTGACTTCGGACTCGCCGTGGAAGTCTGGCGTCCGCTGCACGCCGTGTGCGGCACGCCCACATACGTCGCGCCAGAAATACTACTCGAAACCGGCTACGGTTTGAAGGTATATAACAATTTTCAAATTATTTAGTCTAATAGTCTTGTAGGTATAAAATCTTCGTCTTTATAACTGTCACTACGTGGGGGAAATATTACGCAAGCCTAGATAAAGTTTACTGGATGATATTGCAGATCGACGTGTGGGCGGCGGGGGTGATCTTGTACATCCTTTTGTGTGGGTTCCCGCCGTTCTCGTCGCCGGACGGCGACCAGGAGAAGCTATTCGACGCGATCTTGTCGGCGCGGCTGGAGTTCCCGGCGCCACACTGGGAGCGCGTGTCGGCCGCCGCCATCGACCTCGTCGCCAACATGCTGCGCCCGCAGCCCGAGCTACGCTTTGCTGCCGAGGACGTACTGGACCACGCCTGGATGGCGGTTAGTGCACATCTATCTCTCTCTTGCTCATTAACCTAAATCGATATAAATAAATGCAGTTTGTTCAAAATTAATTCACATGGAGACATATTATAATATGTAGAGAAATAGTGCTACTATTTTAATTAAGTTATTGGAATTTATCGTTCCTGGTAATACATACCTCAGCTTCAGAAGGGGGTGGTAGTAAATGTAGAAAATATTTAATTAAAAGTAATGTACAATGGTTTGCAGGATGACTATGACGAGAGCTGCGACTTCCGCACGTGGTACGACGACGACTCGTCATAGCGTGCACCCGCGCGCAGCCGCTCGGCTCCCGCGCACTGCTGACGCGCTCGCGCATGCGCCCTCGCGCCACCCAGCCTGACATCGCGCCGCACCGCCCTCTTCATTTATGCTACCGCTTTAGCGTTTAACGTTGTTTCAACGTCACCTTTGGCGGAGACAGACAGATCTCGTCCGAATCCTATTTAATAATAGTACGAGAAAGCCCGTCGCTCCGGTCGCGTGATTGTTTTCGACAATACTCGTGTATGCCTTTCGACATGTTAACACCGATACCAAAGTTATTTTTTTATGTATTTTATTTACTTGAATACTGCATGCATACATAATTTATTTATATATTTTTATAGTTCGTTTGGTGCAAACTCCGGTGCAGTATTATAATTTCGTTAATGACTAAAAGGACATTGACCAAGCAATCGGCGTGTTCGCTAGAAATCGTATGTGCAAGTTGTTACGTTGTGTGGGCGCCTGTATGGCTCTGGATGAGACATTTTTTTGTTGTGTACACCCCAGTGTGAAACACCCGGTGCAGTAATGTATATTGCTAAAGGGCATTGTCAAACCAATGCCTGAGCCCAGAGCTGTAAGGTGCCTTAATGTTTTAACAATAAAGATGCCTTAGTAATAAACGCTATATTTAAAAGTACTAGAATGATGTCATTTGGCTTTTACAAAATCCTTGACCAGCTTTTAGACCTCTAGGATTTATAGTAACTCAACCATTCATGTACAGAATGAAATTAATTAGGTTTAAAATAAATATTTAAAATAAATAATTTTATTTTATGATAATCTGTAATATACAAGTAATATATCTTATTTAATTATTTTAATGAGTTCGTATTTAAAGGAGTGCAAGCTTAATGATAAGTTTTTGTAATATATTATGATTTGCTTGTAGGCACACACTTGATTCTAAATCATATTGATATCTCTTGTCCTTTATTGTTACATTCCCCTTTGGAGAAGACACATCAATCGATGTTCACATTGCAATGTGAACAATGAATTACCAAACCATATAAATAAATGCAAAAGTTCATAAAGTACATATTCATTTCACTTTTTTAAAACAATTTTAATGGTGGCATTTTAGATTCTTAAAATAACAGTTGAAGACAATAAACTAGTTACATAGCTGTTTTCCATTTACTTATTCTCTCATCTAAATAATACTTTGTATGCTAAAAATATAATATCTAGCTTTCATAGCAATGTCTAAAGTGTATTCTGCGTATGAAGAGCGGTTTATAGTAGATCATGCTTTGGCAGAATTTAGCGTATTAGAAACAAGCTAAATCATTTATGATTAGGTAAGTGCCAAAATCATGAACTACATCTTGTGTCGCATTCTCTTCTCATGTCGTAGCAATCCATGTTCCTCTCGAATAACTTATATTATTACTTCCTACTTAGGTTATTATTTATAGTGTTTAATAACATCATTGAAGAACACCAAATGCAAACCATAAATTAGACTAATTTACATTCCTTCACAGTTTAACATGACGTGTTGCAGAGTGGCTATTCTCTTGTTACGTCCACTAACAAATAGAAACTATTAATTGCATGCCCCATTTCATTTCAGATCAGGAATCTTATGGTTTAAGTTCCTTTTAAATAGTTTAAAAAAAATTTATTGGAAATGAAAATAGTATTTTATCTAGTTAAATTTAGTGGGATAAGGGACTCGCTGTTGTATTCCTGCTGTGGGTATATTTGACAATCTAAGTTGAATTGACTAATTAAGTCAATTCTACCAATTTATTGTTAAATTCATAAAATAGAATAAAACCCCTTTTCATATTCCAGGGAATAATTTTGTTGCATGTCATGGATACATAATCTTTACATTTTATAATGCATTTAAACAGAAAGGTGATCATTTGAAAAAATGAGAGAAATAAATTTGTATAAAATATAATAATTTGTTTTATTTTTTAGAAATTGAATCCTAAATCTAATCTGGGCAATATATCATTGTGCCCATACTGCATGTTATTTCAATATATAGCCAGATAATAAAAAGCCACTTGCACCATTCATCATTACCTCAGGATGGGTTCTTTCCGGCAAAACCTGAAAATAATTTTTTATTAGTAGCAGTCATACAATATTGTTGGGGCAGATCAAGAGTTCATTGTTGCAGTAAACATTAATGTTGAAAACATAATATCACATATGCTATTTTCTTAAAAAATATACACTATTATGAATGTTATCAAGGCTCCTCGACTTTTGGAAGGCCAAAATAATAATTCAAAATTCCCTGAGGTCAGTGGTGGTGTTTTTTTTACATTATCACTATTGATGAGCTTCTATGTGTCTTACCAAAGGCAAAATGCTATGAATAAATTTATTTGTGAGTACCTGGTAGTTTCGCATCCAGTTACAAGTAAGCTTTAGTGCTGCCACATTGCACTGTGCTTTAAGATGCATGTACAATTGTTGTAAAGGTTCTGCTACAGTGTAATATATAGCAAAAGGTCTACCAGGTTTAACAAACTTTGATAATTCATCAAAGATATTTTTTGGATCTTCTTTACACGCAATCACTAGTGAGTCCATACCATTGCTCAGTATATTTGATGCTGTAATATTATCATAATGCCATTTTGGCTTCTTATTTTGATTGTTTTCTATGCCACCTATGCTGTCCTTATCTACTGATTGTGGTGACTCCTGTGTTTCATCACATTTGGCTACTTTACTCACATGTTCAATACTATCAGTGTTTTTTCTCTTAAGATTGATTTCTGTTGCACTACTCAATTCATTTTCATTTGTATCACATCCCTGATAGAATTGACGTAGAGCAGAATAAACATTAACAGATATGCATCTGTTGTATTGCTCCTCCACAAAGTTCATTGCCAATAATGCCTGTTTCTGTGACATATTGCCGGGATGCATATGAACTAGTTTACCTTCAGTGCCTTGACCTATACTACTGAGCAATGCAGCAGCCAACAGACCATTAGAACCTGAGTCATATAATAAATGATTTCCATTACAATGGATGTTTATTGCTGTTACTATTTGCGACAAAGTGTCTATACGCAAACATTGAATTTTATTAGGCTCTAACCTGTACATAATTTCCGCAATAGTTCTTAAGTTAGGCTTCAAAATTTGCAAATACTCGAAGTACTTCTTTTCTTTCTTCTTTAAATACTTTTCTTGAGAGAACTCTGTTTTATTGTGGAAGGATTTTGAATTAGTAATTAATGTTTCTACTATATCCGAAGCTCTGTTGGCATCGTTTTTCAGCACTTCTATATCGGCGGCCGATAACTTTTGAGACCGACCATCATCCACTATGTTTCTGTTGTCATTACCACACGTTTTTATGTCTATCTCATCCCTCATACTAACTATTTCGTTAGTTAACTCCACGCTATATTCTCTGGATTTCTTGTTACCTTTACTTATCATTTTAAAATAAGAAAAGTATTTACAATTTTCTATACCAGTTAAATTTATGTTATCCCGCCCTACAGTTACTGAGGAATTTGGTTTATTGTATTTATGTAGTTTTTTATAATTCTGTTTTTGAATAACTATATAATCTCCGACTTTAATAACGTCTGTATTCATTTCGATGTATTTGATAAAACTTTTTTGGTTAGGAAACTTTTAAATACTATACTATACGTAAACTCAAAATTCAATCTCAAATTGCGTTTTGTGACATGTGGTGACATCAATGTTGCTATTGCTATTTTGAGGAACAACAAAAAAAATATGAACGGAATGAATTGAAATCTACATAATTTAAATACATAGTACGTACATATACACTTACATCTTTTGTCCCGGAGATAGGGGCAGAATGACGGCATGTACATTCAGTGAGAATTTGTATTTATTCCTTTTTATGCGATAAATTTGCGGGGCCCGTCTAACGTAGAGTTATATTCTCTTTGGTGTCTAATGTAAACCTGTCATGTTGCGTCGGCAATAAAATTCAATGCTATTATTTATTTACATGCTATCCGCTTTCTTAAAATTAAATAAGCAAGTCCTCCGATAGATTTTCGTCGCTTTCATCACAACTCCTTAATTTATAACGTAGCAACACCAACCACTTTTATAAAAGTTTCGATCGTTCCTTTTGTTTTTTTTTTATTATAATACATTAATTATACCGCTTTTTGACAAATCCTTTATTTGTAAAAAGAACTTTGCAGATGAGTCATAATTAGAGTTTAATTTTAGATCAATAAACAACTAACCAAGAATGCCCCCTGTTAGTTGTTCCTTGCAATAGCAATTCTGATAACAATTCCTTGATTACGAATATCAAGGAATTTATTGCTGTCCGAGATACATATAATAAATATATTTAGTCTCTTGGCAAATAAATAATAGGTTCGTAACTTTATTTACAAGTGATTGCTAGTATTTGCTTTAAATCAGCATAGAAGGGGCATGGACTTGGAAAAATGAAGTAGGTTAATGATTCAAAATACGTATGAACGTTGGGCCTCCTATATTAGTTCTGCTTAGAGACCAATGAGTGTTAAGTACTCTTAAGACAGACTCACCCACAAATGGGCCATGTCATGCCATCATATTACATTTTATTAAAACACAAAATATATTGAAGATTTGAAATTATCAGCTTTTGTATATGTACTTGTAAGTTCGTTTGTCACAATATAAAGTGCAAATAACTTTTGATAAATACTAGGTACCATAATCTAGATTCAGCCTTTGTGTATAAAGTTTTAAAACTTTGGCACAACATTGTCCAAATCATGGATTACATGGATTATATTGCTGGTTTGTGGAAATTATCTAAAAAGAATTACCAAAAATAGCTGACAAATACATTATGCTAAAACTTAATGTTTATGTTGTCTTTGTATATTTTCCAAATATTTATCACAAGTCTGAATGTTATTAGCACAATTGTATTATTGTCAAAAAAATAATAATCCAATATGAAGTGTGTGAATGTTGTGTTGTGTGTTTATTTTCCATTAAACTTGAAAGTGAATCCAATGGGAAATCGAAATATTATTCTGTGGAGTTTTGTCAATAAAACAAATATATTTCGAATTTTTTTTTAATAAGAAGAGGTCTTATAATTATTATTTAACGGTTGGATTTAGCAACACGCTCCAACTCATCTTTCTTCTTGATCGCATATGAGTTTGATGAGCCCTTAGCAGCGTTGATAAGTTCATCAGCAACACATTCAGCAATTGTTTTAATGTTTCTGAATGCAGCTTCACGTGCACCAGTGCACAATAACCAGATGGCTTGGTTGACACGGCGGAGAGGAGATACATCGACAGCCTGACGACGGACGGTACCGGCGCGTCCGATTCTAGTGGAGTCTTCTCTAGGCCCAGAGTTGATAATGGCTGTTACCAGCACTTGCAGAGGGTTCTCACCAGTTAGCAGGTGAATGATCTCAAAAGCGTGTTTCACAATACGGACGGCCATCAACTTCTTGCCGTTGTTGCGTCCGTGCATCATCAAAGAGTTAGTCAAACGCTCTACGATCGGGCACTGAGCTTTACGGAATCGTTTATGAGCATACCTGCCGGCGGAATGGGGCAAGTATTTTGCGTACTTCTCCTTGACGGAGATGTAATCCTGAAGAGACATGTCCGAAACCTGGACATCATAACAGCTCCACCTTCCAAACAGTTTGATTTCGGGAATGTCAGCGGGTTGTGGCAGTGGCATGGATTCCACAGCCATGCTGCCCGCTTCACCGCCATCGTCATTCCAGTTTTCCTCAGCCATGATTGGTTTCTACAAATAACAATCACATAATTATTGTCAAGTTAAACACTAAAATAGCAATTTTATTAAAAGATATAGTGTGAAACGTACTTTTCTATTGAAAATAGAAAATATAACCTCGTGTTGTCAAAAGTACACGAGAAAAAGGAAGTGTAGAACGTGTGTTGCTTGTTAGCTACATGGCTCTTGCCAGTATAAAAAAATCTTTAGCAGATGCTAATAATCGACTATTTGTTCACATTGTTATCGCAAATCAAAAATATTTTTTAGTGTTAGTATGAACTTTACTTTAAGTTACTACGAGAATTATAAATCAGTAGGTATGAAGTTAATTTACTGAATAAAAATTAAAACATAAGATAATATGTCCAAAATTCTTACTATTTCAAATTGATCATAAAATTCAGATTGTCAAAATGACGTGACTATTGAGGTTATATATATCGATGAACTGTTATATATAACGATGATTAACATATCAAAATATTTGCACATTGCTAATCATTTTCAATCGATTAGCAATGTGCAAATATTTTGATATGTGAATCAATTTTTATTACTTTATAAATCAAGTGTTTCATAGAAAAATAAATACCTAATAAATAATAATATGTGTTATTTTTGACATAATATCGTTGTGAATGATTCATAACTTTATTATCTGAATATATATTTCACTGTGAAAAGAATAATAAAATAAACCATTTGACTAAATTGTTCTTTGATTTAGAGATATTTAATGTTTTTATTTATTTGTATCGTATACATCCCATTCCATACTTTATTGCTTTTCAAATAATTATAATCAGTAGACATTTCGTATGCAAAATATTTTGTTACATTATCAAATGATTTAATTTAATTAGCTTTATTCTTTTTCATAAATATAGCTTTGCCAAGGTGGTCTAGCTTTTTTTCATAATGTAAAGTTAGAAAGTTCGAAAATCTGAAAAGGTGTAACGCAAACATCTGTGTTCTGATTCTGATAAAACGTATGTGTAAGCCTAGCCACTCCTTAACAAAATGACACTTGACTGTGACAGATTCATCTGACAGTGATAACCAGTAAAAAATAGGTAGGTACCTAGTTCTTCAAAGTTCACACTGGTTCATATAGAACGCTTTCATGCGTTTGTTAGGAGGAATTTAAATTTGTGATTGAACGAAGTCCGAATTCCAAACGCAAAGAGAGAACATTTTTATTTTATCAATATTTATCCTTATCGTTTACTTCTCTTCGTGCAATTGGCAATACGGTAACTATTATTATCATCATACTATTTATTTAATCAGTACGTAAACCAGTTCTAGCTGTTTAGCAGCTATTTAAAACAAGTTACTAAGAAACAGACTTCGGCATGGCCGCTTTTAAGAAAACTAGTAATTTCAAAATGTTAACTATTCTAATGCCGAAATATTGTCCACGAATTAACGCTAGAAGAAATCTTAACCTACAAGAATATCACAGCAAGGACTTACTGCGTAAATATCAGGTTTCTATTCAAGATTTCCGTGTGATCGATTCCAAATTTGACTCGAAACCCCTTTCGGATTTCAAGGCCGATGAATACGTTGTGAAGGCGCAGATTCTAGCCGGCGGCCGGGGCAAGGGTCACTTCGATAATGGCTTTAAAGGAGGAGTTCACTTAACAAAAAATCGCGATGAGGTATTAAAGCTAGCTCAAAATATGATTGGAAACAAACTGATCACAAAACAAACACCAAAAGATGGTATCCTTGTCGATAAAGTGATGGTGGCTGAAAGTGTGAACATAAAACGAGAGACATACTTCAGTATTGTGATGGAAAGAACATTCAATGGAGCTGCAATAGTAGCATCACCAGCAGGCGGCATGGATATTGAAACTGTTGCTGAAGAGACACCGCATTTACTGAAAACTGTACCTGTTGACATCTATGAAGGCGTAACAGATAAGATTGCAAATGAGGTGGCAGAATTCTTAGAGTTTAAAGGGCCTTTAAAGAAGAAATGTGCTGAAGAAATAAAAAAATTATGGCAGCTTTTTTTGAAGGTAATATAATTACAATGTTATTGGGTATGTTTGTATGGTTCTGATTATAATATTTAGCATGAGTTATTTCTTAGTAATGATCAAAAACAATAATCGTAATTTTGATATGGGTTAATAATTATTAATGCCATGACCAAAGCATTTTAAATTTGATATGATATTATGCTATTGATAGCAAAATAGGTACTTTGGGATAATGGCCAAATATTAATGCAAAATAAAATAAAAGTTTACTAATAATTCAGGAACAAAAAATTACCTATGTGTGAATCTAAGACATTGTCTATTCAAGTGCCAAATATCATCAAATCCATTCAGCCGAGTTTACTTCTTACAAACATCCAAATAATTTCACAAATATTTGTTTTTATAACTGTAGTAAGATTGGACTTGTTATATAAGATGAGATTGTATGTTGACCCTAGCAACATATTCTGGTGAGGTCCATATTATTCCGCAGAGCTGTTTGCTTTACCCAGCAGATTTGTGTCCTGATAACCCTTATGATCACTTATCTTCCATGTTCCTAACCTTTTGCTTTATTCTTCATTTGCTTCAAAACTGTACCACCAAATGTCTTGCAGCCATGCATTATATTACAACCATATTGAAATTTATTAAGAAATATATAATTCAAAATAAAATATACCATTACTTATCTCTTATACATAACTTTTATCTTTTCAAATTTAATACCACTTCTAGATAAAAATATATGAAATACCCAGTATAAATTGACATTCAATATTTTTGCTATTCAATATTTTGCAAACCTATATGAGAGGTGATTCTATTTAAGTTAACTGGGAGTTCAATTTAAATGTTAGTTAGTTGAAACACGACTTTTTTCTCCCAATCTGTTTCTTACAATGATTTTTTATTTCCAATTTTAATAGATTCTGCAATTGTTAGGAAGTTATAAGTTGCAAACTAGAAAGTAAAGCTTTCAAATCTATTTAAAAAATCATACTATATCACAAATGCCTAAAAATTCACAAAATCAATGTTGTAAAAATATCATACTTAAAATATGCTTAAATCTTATCAGCATTCCATATTATGTTATACAATTTTATCTGTATGACTCTTTGACACTCATTATTATGTACGAAATTAAGAAAACAAGGTTATTATATATTGGTACTTATAATATGTACATAATGAAATCCAAATACTGCCTCGGTGGCGTAGTTGGACTGCATGCGCGGTACGGCAACGCTCTGAGGTCCTGGGTTTGAATCCTGTGTTGGGCAAAGTGATATTTGGGCCTTTCTGCACAGTATCAGCTCAGAATCTGGAATTTGTGCCCACTATGGCGAAAAGCTCGCCCTATATCACTTGGGACGAACACATTTGGTGAAAAGTGTGTGCCCTGGTTGCGCCTCTGCATATCCCTGCAGGGATAAATACATCATATGTGCTTGTTATGTTTTAGTAATCCAAATACCAAGGGGTACCTAGTTTCAATAATAAAAAATCTATTTTGTATATTTCAGGTAGATGCTACTCAGTTAGAAATAAATCCCTTGGTTGAGACAGATGATGGAAGGGTTATTTCTGTGGATGCCAAGATTAACTTTGATGATCATGCGAAGTTCAGACAAGAGGAGATCTTTGCACTGGACGATGTATCTGAAATGGATCCCAGAGAGGTAATATTGTTATAAAAATTGCCAAAGGCACTTAATCTTTGCAAGCTTTAAAGCCTAATTATTTTTTAAGAACTAAAAAGTTATTATGTTAGCTATAACTCAGTACCAATATATGTATGTGGCAAAGGAGCAAATTCTTTACTGGAATACATTTATAGAGATTGCAATTTGATTCATTTGATAATTATGTAACAAGTAAATGCTGTGTTCACCGTGCAGTTTAAACAAACAAGCAAGCATTGTTGAGGAAAATTTTTATTCTACTGTCCTCTTATCTTCTCATATGGATAAGGATATTTGTTATCAAACCGTGTTATGTTAGCAATAAAAATATTATGTTTTATTTACCGTAAGCTTATTGATAGTTTATATTAACATCTCTAGAGTTGTTATTAGTAGGTATAGAAAGGTGCATGTAAAAATAACAAATTTTGTTACATGTATATTTTGTACTATTATTGTTTTTAGTGTCATTCATGTTATTTCATTTTTCAACTCGACTTTTTCAAATGGAAATAAGTTTGCATACATGAATAACTATTTATGTAAATTTGTAATTGTTTTATTTTAGAGAGAAGCAGCTTCGCTTAATTTGGTTTACATTGATATGGATGGCAGCATAGGCTGCATGGTCAATGGAGCTGGTTTAGCTATGGCGACAATGGATATCATTACGCTGAATGGTGGCAAACCCGCTAACTTCTTGGATATGGGTGGCGGTGTCGGACAATCCCAAGTTTCAGCCGCTTTAAGGATCCTAGAGTCTGATCCTAAAGTTAAGACCGTTTTCGTTAATGTATTCGGTGGTAAGTGTTATTAATGTCGTATTTATCTACTTACATCTCAGTTATTATGACTGACAGACAACTTGTGGATGAGGGTTAATTCGCTATGGCGACTTAGGTCTCGTCGAACACTCGCGTAACACACTGAGCACTAGTGCGATGACATACTCTGCAATACGTAATAAATGTCCCCTACTAGCATTCATCTACAACAAGTACAGTTAAAACGATTCGCGTCAGCTACTGACTACACAAACAGTAAAATGAGTTCTGTACTGCTGTAGTGTTCATTTTAACACTCAACAAATATTTCCTAATCCCACATAATTCGTTTTTATTAGACCCCTGACGTGTGATCTCGCACGTATAAAATAAACACAGTGAACATAATCATAAGAGATTCAAATACCCTTTTTACACAAATTGTATATTATTTAAGTATTTATATATTTAAATACTTAAATAAAAAAATAAAAAATCATTTTTTATAGGTATTGTGAACTGTGCCACAATTGCAAACGGAATAATTTCTGCATGCAAAGTAAAACCGCCGAAGCACCCTCTCGTTATTCGTTTGGAAGGCACGAACGCAAGTGAAGCTAGAAAGTTACTTGAAGAATCCGGGCTACCACTGCAAATTATCAGTGATGCTGATGAAGCAGCCAAGACCGCTGTGAAGTTAGCACAGTAAAAATATGTTAAGCAAAAAGATTTTAAAAGACATTGATTTACATTATCAAATTTGTTTCAACATGACATTTTACAAATATATGTAATTAACACTGTGTGTTAACTTCCAATGGTGTGTCAATCGATTTTTATTAGATACAGCTCTGAGATATAAAATGTGTTCATTTAATTATATTAGGCATTGTTAACCTACTAACACAAAAGTGTCAAGACTGAACCACATCTTGTTACCAAAAAATATATTTTGAGCATCTATTTTAATTTATGTAAATCAGATGTCTTGAAAACTGACATTGTTAATGTTTAGTGTAAGGATTTTGTACATAGGTTTATAAATATAGAGAACTGTTAAATCTATGCTGTTGTTTTTATAAACAGAAAGTCCGGCAGTCTAGTAATCTAGTTATTCAAATTACGATACAACTATCTTGCTTTTAGTTTATTTAAAATTCGCTTGAATAATCAAAGAAAATTGACTATCATAAATATTGTTTAATTTTCAACAATTTTGCTACAGTTTATGTTTAAGTGTATTAGTAATTGAAAGTATTTAATAATTTATGCACGGAACAAATTTAATCTTCGGCCTTGGGGTGAAGCATCACTTTTCGAGAGAGACATATTTGACTGAATCTCATCGAACGTAGGTAAATGTGCCAGCCTTCCGCGTGCAGCCACTGACGGCCGACTGCTCAACATGCGTCTTGCCACGCGAATAATATCCTCGGATGTGATTTTCTCTGAAAATAATAAACATATGTTGTATCACTGTAACATAGTTTCGAATGCCGATAGTTTACTCTGAATGCGGTTTCATATTACGTATTATAGAGTGAACGTAATCAATTCTTTATATAGTCCATTGAAATGTTACATTTTTTAGGCCTTACCTTGCGTTTTTTAGAGGACGCAATTTTATTTTTTTGGTAGTGTAGGGGGGGTCAGTGTAAAGCTAAAACCAAGTTTGTGGGGTCGCCACCCTTGTCCCACGGCCGCCATCTTGAAAATAGAGGTTGAAATTGTTTTTACGATGTATCTCTTAAACTATTTATCTGACAAAAAAAAATTATAAACATTTTTTGTTGCAAATTAAATTCTCTACAACATTGGTCCAGTAACTTTTTGTCGTAGAACTATAAATAAAAAAGTTATAAGCGAAAATGTTAAGAAATTCAATGTTAAGCAATGTCCATTGCAACGTCATCAGAACGTGTGTTTATAAGGTTCATAATACTTTTTTTTGTACTCTCATTACGTACAAGACAAACCCGCGGTTGTCGGCTTGTACGCGAATTACTTGGATCCTGAATCGCTTTGGCACAGATGAAGCAATTGTTCACAAAAACATTTTTTTACGAACTGTTTCGGAAGTTACTGTACATATTGCGTGTTATTGTTATTACATGGACTATCGAACCGATAATGTTGTTCGTCGTCGCAGCAGCAGCTCCAGTAGTTTATCGTCAGTTTCAGAAGCTCCAGAGCCAGACTTTGATTTTGTGAACAATTGCTTCATCTGTGCCAAAGCGATTCAGGATCCAAGTTATTCGCGTACAAGCCGACAACCGCGGGTTTGTGTTGTACGTAATGAGAGTGCAAAAAAAAGTATTATGAACCTTATAAACACACGTTCTGATGACGTTGCAATGGACATTGCTTCACATTGATTTCTTAACATTTTCGCTTATAACGTTTTTATTTATAGTTCTATGACAAAAAGTTACTGGACCAAAGTTGTAGAGAATTTAATTTGCAACAAAAAATGTTTATAATTTTTTTTGTCAGATAAATAGTTTAAGAGATACATCGTAAAACCATTTCAACTCCTATTTTCAAAATGGCGGTCGTGGGCAAGGGTGGCGACCCCACAAACTTGGTTTTAGCTTTACACTGACCCCCCCTACATTTCAAAAAATTAAATTGCGTCCTCTAAAAAACGCAACCCCAAATGTAACTTTTCAATGGACTAATAGTGCTCTCACAAAGTTTATCTAAAATACTTATTTTGTCACTGCATCTTTGTCTACAAAATTAAATATTTTTAAATATAATTGTACTTTCAACCCACCAATTTCGTTAATGAAGAAAGATGGCGGCTTTCTTTTGCCAGTGGCAAGGACTTGACGCCCAACATCTTCAAATACCACTGGCCTCGCCTCCAAATTCATGAGCAACATTGACTGTAACTGTGTTTTTGCTCTCTGAAAACGACAAAAAGGTCATAGATATAATATAATCTAAGGAAAAAAGAATGCAAACAATGCAAATATGAAATCATACCATACCCTTAATTCCATGTCCCCGACTTTTCCAGCCATATTTGCCAATTCACGCGCAATGACAAGTGTTGTGTCGTATATGCGATTGGGAGGTGACGCAGAGTGCACGCAGAACAAGCCCGTGTCTCCATACGCGTGGTTGTATGCTGTCGCGTTAAACATCCAATGGTATCTGATGACCATACGAATAGATATATTATGGAATAATTTCACTGCTGACACCCGATGTTTATAATTCCATGTTAGAGTATTGCACTTAGAAATACAAATAAAAATAAAGTCCTAGTTAATGAACGTCTAAATATTTCCGGCGAATTTAATTCCCGGTGGCGTATAATAAATAAAACAAACGTTTGGTGAAATAGTGCCAGTGAGATAGATATGCTAATCACATTATGATTTTAATTTAATATTATACAGTAATTTATACCACAGACCTGTTCAAAACATTTGTGTAAAGCCTCGTATACATTCCCTTGCCAGGTCCACCTGCGGAAAATGATCCGCCACCACCCATCATCATGTTCAGAACACAGGTCGCTACAAAATCTGGATCACTGTGTGAACAACCTGAAATTTAATGAAAGATTTTTTATTGATATCGTATTTATCTGATTTTTTATGATAGCTTTTGGTACTTGACTATGGCAGCTATATGTCCATTAAGGACAAGGGTAGGTAAGTTAAGATATTAGTAAAGCGCCAAACAGGAAAAATTTAAACAAAATTTGAACTAGTAAGTACCATGAATACAACATATTCTGATTAATTTTATCTTAGTATTAAATATAATATTAATGGTTATTTAACTCACTTTCTAATCCTATAACAATGTGTGATAATTCGGGCAAATCAGATCCAGGGTATAACGGAACTTCACATTCTTCCTAAAAAATAATCTCATTAATTTTATTCTAATGCTTATATGTAATTTAATTACAACAATATTATCTGAGCAATTTGTTCAACTTGCCTGTTCAATTCCACCAGTATATTGTGCAATTGATTTGTCTACTTTAGGCGTAAAACTTTCACTATCTTCAGAATGCCATGTTGGTTTCATGTCCACAAAATACTTCTGAACATATTCAACAAATGGCTCATGATCAACCTGGAAAATGAATTTTATTATGCAATATGCATGATGCTAACATTTAAATCACCAAATAATATGAATGTAAAATGTGAACATCATTTGTTTACGTATTGTTAATACTAATGCCTGTTAATGTGACTTACGCCAACAGCAGCAACAACCATCCGATCCGGAGTATAGTGATTTTTCAAATAGTTTAATATTATTCCTCTGTCAATTTTGTTTACATTTTCCTTGGGGCAAATCTTTGGAAGTCCAAGAGTGTTTCCCTTATATGCTGCCTGTAAATTAAGAAAACCAATTTAATAAAATTACCAATAGCATTGAAACATCATTGCCAAAGACAAAAGATTAAAATAAATTAGATGGATAGATAATTCTTTATTGAACACCACATAAGTAAAAGAAAAAAAAACCTGTAAACAAATTAACTATAACAAGTACAATAATTAGTAAATTACTTATACTACTTACGGAATGGATCATATCCATTAGAATTGTTTCTTGTTCAGGCCTCATGGACAATGTTTCCAGCTCGTAAGCCACTGCTTGTCTGGCTGCCTCAATCTCTTCTGCAGAAAGCTGTGGTCGCAGTGTTACTTCAGCTAAAACCTGGAGATTAAAATAAATTATGATGTTATATTTTCAAGTGTTAAACCGAAATTTTGTTTACTCCCGAAACTGGCGCCACTTTAGAGTTAATTATTTTGCATATATCCTTATTTATAATCTCCACAATCCTATAAAACTCATACGTTTTTTTCAATATATGGTATATTGATTGTATTCACTTTTGACTGGCTATATAAATGGGGCTATTAAAAATTATAATAATGAAGCATTTAACCTGTGTAATTGCTTCAAGTCCCCTGGAATCTGCACTGGTTGCATAAACAGTAGTGTCTCGGGATCCTTGACAGTCACAGATACCTCCATGTCTCTCCAATTCTCGCAGCATTACATCTCTAGTTGCAAATTTATGAGTTGCCTGAAATGATTATTTATATGTTTTATAATTATTAAGCATTCACAGTTATTTGTTGTCACAGCATAGAACATTGATAATTCTCCTAATACAATGATTAATTTAGTAATACAGGGTGGATTTAAAAAAGGCCTTACTAGGCCAGCTACCTTAATCGCTGTAGCTACAAGGAAACTTTCTTAGGAGACTGTCCATCATTATTAAAGACAAATGGTTCTGCATTTACAAGTTTTGAAAAAAATGTGTGAGCACCATGCATAGTTTTTGATCATTGACCAACAGGATCATGATCTTGTTGGCTATAAGAACCAAAATACTATGGGACCATTACAAGTTTCAATACTTGTATGGTAAGAAATGGCATAAAACTTTACATCTATATTTTGTAGCAAATGTGACTTGAATTCTTTTTCAAAAAATTACAAAGCTTTGTATTCAGGGTCAATTTTCCTACAAAATTAATATAAATATATTAGGAACTAAAAATGACCTAAAATGAATTATTTAGTTTGTTAATTTTTTTACATGAATATTAAACTTATTGCAGTTGGTACAAAGAGTGAAATTGGTATTTCCAACTGTTCTTTTGTATAATAATTGCTAAAGTAAGCTTATTTTAAGCAATGCTAATAAAATGATAATTATGAGATAAGCTGTTTTAATTGGAACTTAGGAAAATATATTCTCTATCGAACTCAAATAATAAACTTACCCCAAAACTTAACTTTTCAAGAAAATGACATATTCCATTAGGATACGCCACTTCATACCTTGGTCCAGAATCAATAACAACTGCAAACAAAATGTTCATATGAATACTGAAGTCATAAATATAAATGATATACGAACAAAAATATCCTCAATTGAAATTGTGAGTAGCTTTAGCTTCAAACATATTTAAAAAAAGTATGGGATATATGGAGTTGAGTTTGTATTAATCAACTCATCACTAATACCTGTCAAATACAAAAGACTGGGGACTAAATATAATTTAACATATAGCAAAACATATTTTTTTTATTATATTCTAAATATAATTGAGTGTTGGAAATGTGAATGGAAACCTTTCACAAATATGGCTTACAATTAATTTAAATTGACATAATTTACAATATATGTCAATTTGTTCAAAGTCCAACTGATCAGAACATGCGAAGACAATCATTGCATAGTTTCCTTAATGAAATTGATTGAACAAGTTAATAATGTCTATATGCAAATAAATTGATAGACAAGCAACAATATATTTTGTAAACTCAGAATAAGTTTATAGTATATAAAATAAGTTGTAGTAGTTGTAGTAATGGTCTACCATTAGTAATGACAACAAAATATTACTGGAATTCACAATTTGAAATAATATCAATATTTTTAAGGTGCAAATTTTTAGACAGTAGTAAGCAAAATTTATTTTATTAGTACAAAAAAGAAGAGATTTATAACTAAAAATTCATCCTTTAACTGGTGCACATAAATTATGGTTATTCATACCGCCAGCAGTGCAGAATTGTCCAAATTTTTTCTCAGATGCCACTTTTAGACCATTGCTTAATGTGGTCACTTCAGTGACACTTTCCTCTGATTTAACAGTTGAATACACAACTGGAGGCAGATTGGGCATGGGTTCAGATAGGGGTGGTAGTGGGGTCACACTACCCTTGGCCACTGATGAAGACTTATCTACATCTTGACTAAACTTTCTCACTCCTCGTCTAGTGACATTGTACCTATAATAAAATATAAAATTTATATATTTTAAAAATTAAATATTGCATGTCTTCGCAAACTGTTTTGAATATGGTCTTATTGTAAAAATTAAAACAATAGAAATTACCAATACCATAATTTTGGTCATCCTAAGAGACAAACAGAGGTTCAAATGTAGTTAGATAAACTTTAAACCATTATTTATTACCGAATCAACGGTATTATTGGATAATGTTGATCTAAGATTTTGGTAATTCAAAATATTCGAATCTGACATGATTTCTTTAGCAATGAATGTAAGACAATAAATCAACTCATGAACTATATTTTTAAGAACATTGCGGTTTCGAAAGGAGTACAGTTTATTACTTATGTTTATAAAAAATTCCAAAAAAACATTGCATCTGTAATTTCCTCAATAATGAATGATGAAACATAATGAAAAGGTGTCTCGTATAAATTAAAAGTGCCTACGTTTCAAAAGATATTTATATTTTTCGGTACATTGATCTATCCAAACGTGGTATGCATTAATTTAATAGATTTAATTAACTTACCCATTTTTCATAGGTAATAACCTAGCAAAAAGTAATTTTAATTCTGGTACATGAGACATGTTTTTTGTGAAAAAACAAATGAACACTCAAAGTATTCACAATAAAATTATTCAAAAATATTTATATTCCACACGCGAAGATTACTAATTTATGTTATTTTCATTAAATTTTTAGGTGACTACTTTTTATATCAGAAAAGAGTGAATGATACTTGTGAATAATTGAATGACGAAACTCAAATCAGTAACATGAATGAAAAATTTGAATGGCGAATTTCGAACAAAGACTGTAGCACCGGTTAAGGCGGACATTAGACGTTCAATATAATTGGCAACTTGACAGTTGTAATAAAATATGAAATATATTATTTATAATAGATTCTAGGTAAATAATAATTACGCAATATATATCTTGTGTGACAACAAATTGTAAATATTTTATTTTTTCAAAATAAATATGACATTTTTAATCTGTTGATCGCAAGAGCTGAAACGCGGGCGGCCATCGTTGTACATTGCGTGACGTCATAAAATTTCTGTCATCGTCCGTATATGCTCTTTGATCTGTTTTCTGCTGAAAGTAAACAATAATTATATGAGAAAATATTACGAATTCATTTTATATAAGAGGTATCACTAAATGAAGCCCGTATAGTATATAAAAGCAGTACTGCAATAAATAAATATTTATTAAAACCTATAGCAAATCTAAAGACTTACATTGTATGACAAAGGTATCCTACGGTATATTTATCACGTCTAATGTTGAGTAGCACATACAAGAGGCGGTACATTTGTCCGGGACATGACGTCAAAATGTAAGAGCGGCTCAAAATTATATATTGTACTACTTCAAATTTTATGTCGCGGCAGTCGCGTTACTTATTCTCCGTCTCTGGTAAACTGTAGGACGAAGACAATGAGGTAAAGAACCGCATGCTACAAATTGCAATAGGACGTTATTTTACAATGGACATTACATTACTGCGTTTCGAGTCGCGAGCGAGAGGGAAATATTTTGAGGGTTAACATAACAAAATACTGTAAGATACGCATTGAAGCACCGAGCCTCACTTCGCCTCGCTTCATTTGAAGTAGGACGTTGTACCGGCTCAATGCTAAAAAGAGGCTACTCTTACAAACTCTTTTTTATGTCATGTCCTACCCAACTCTAATCACGTCTATACATCGCCTTTTCTTTCGGTTGATCTAGGCTGCGGAGATGCGGTACCTAAGTACGTTTTATTCTGTCTTATTGATATGCAAATTTCGATAGCAAACAGTCTGGCTTCATTCTTATTTTGCAGTCAGAACCCATTACTCTGTATCAAATATAATTCTCCATGTCATTACGCAGTTGTAAAGTAAGACAGATATTATAATAATTACATAAGTAGTGCATGCTATATTTATAAAAAAAAAGAACAAAGATTTCTTTGGGTAAAATTATTTTAAGGTGATCGGAGCATTTAATTTCTGGATACCCACATCAAAGTGGTCTTCACAAAAGCAGATAGCAGACTTATATGATATGTAAACTAAGGATCTTGGTGTGCTAACTGCAACCATTTGCTCCGACGTATCGAACATTTAGGAACGTGTATAATCAATTTGTCGGGATATTCCTTGTTTGCCCTTTTACACATTTGCACGGCACACGTCTGTACGTTGTCATTTTTACAATTCCAGTGAAAAAGTTTAAAACTTTCTTTGCAAATCCCTAAGATTACGAGTTTAAGGCGTAGTAGTTTTGTCTAATTGAATTATGACGTCACAGCCCCAAGTGTCTCGAGACCTACTGTTTTAGTACGACATTTGAAATAAATGAAGAAAAAAAATATTTTTTCAAGAAAAAGATAACTGTAAGAGATATAAAATAAATGTTTCTTAATTGTAAGATGCTTTTTAAAAAAATAATAATTAGCCAATTAATAAATTATGGACTGACATGCGTTTGATTGCGTTTAGAGCCTTACAAAGAGGATGCAATATATTCCGTAAGCTTAGACAGAGTAAGATATAGACTGCTGTGTAGATTCTATTCAGTCCCAAAAAAAGAGTACTATAAGGATATTTTTTTTTGAAAGAATGTTATAGAATGGTTATACTGTGCACCCGCAGTACGAGTCTGATTTTTAAGGCAACTATAGTTACTGGGTTTATGTGTTGCGAGTTTCGGGTCGTAGCATTATCCTAGGTTTACCGATTGATGATACTCTCTACGCATTAGTCATCCCACATACACACTATGTGTACATATAATCCATTCATACACATGCGACTATTACGTATCGTTGAGGGAAACACAAGCATCGTGTATATTATAATATTCATATGAACTTTTCGTGCTAAAATGTATGGATACTCTAGGTACTTATAGTTTTATGAGATATGCAAATAACATAATTAATATTTAAATATTTCAATACACGCACATATTCACGCCTTTAACTTCGAGATGTAGGCATAATAATAAATTTTATATTTCGCCCAACATTCTGTAGGTGATTGACTAACATACAGTATAAAGTACTGTTTTTTTATAAAATGCTTTTTTAAGGCACTTGCATAGCTAATAGTTATATAAAAAAACACCATTGAGAGACTGATGCGAGATTGACAGCAAGTCAAGTAGTAAGTCATGGGTGAAAGACGCCTGAGAAAGGTCATAATAATTTCACATTGTTTTATAAGACTTATTTTCAACGAAATGAAATTACACATGCAATAATATATTTAAATGTAGTAATATCTATTTTTGAACTTTTAAACCAAATTGCATAGGCATGAAGCAGTGACGTTAAAGGTTGGTTGAGCTGATTAGGCCGTGATTTAAAAATTAATCGAACGCTGTCAGTACGATTAAACATAAATAAACGCCTAAAGAATGAAACGTCTCTCCACTTTTCACGGCGTATCTATTATAGTCTGTGTTTCTATATTTGACATTGTCGTCCGACTGTCAACTGTCAATTTTGCTGCAGGCTTGCCAACTTAGGGCTTTTAGCCCTAAATTTAGGACTACAATAAGTGTAGTGGGCTTTTTTCAGGGCCCAAAAAAATTTAAGGCCTGCCAAAAAAATGGTTTCATGCAATCGATGCAAAATCGATTAAAAACGTTCAAGTTTTTCTACAAAGCATAATGCAATAATTCCAAATACACCTCCCTCACTATCCACGCTTTACGTCTCAGAACAATGACAAGCATTGTTCTGAGACGCTGTATTATAATTTTATTTGATCCTCACAACTACAGGCATGGCTTTGGCCTTTAAAAATTAATAAAACAGAGAACTTATTTCAATTAAATTCTTAGATAGGTATAGACATTGAGTATACACTAAACCAGATAAAATAACATTGACAGTACAGGGCTTTTCTAGGGGTTCTTGGATTTGCATTTAGGGCTATTTGGGGATATTTTATCGTGACTTTTAGCTGTTTTTTTTTAGGAGTTGGTAACCCTGTTTTCTGTCACACAGTGTCAGATTTATTATCATTAATTATTATCACAGATTACAGTGTAACATGGGGTAACTGATGCAACAAGCAGAAATTCAACTTTGTAATTTATATTTAATTTAGTACAGTAATTATTAAAGATTTCATACCTCGCAGACTATTTCAAAATATATTAATAGCAGTATAAGAATTATATATCACTAGAATCAACTCTAATGATGTACATGTAATCATGCGAGTTGTATGTAAATATTCTTCACCCCGCCACTTTATTTAAATATTTTGTATTATCATTTTAAACTACATGAAAAACAGTTTTATCCGCTAGTCAGACGATAAAGTTCCAAGCACCAAGATGTCTTATAAGATTTTGAAGACAGTGATGAGGACATATTCTTCATGTCCTAAAAAAGTTCCTCAAGTATGTATAGTGGGAGCTGGGCCGGCTGGATTTTACGCTGCGATGCATCTAACAAAAAATATGGAATGCAATGTAGATATTATGGAGAAACTTCCAGTGCCTTTTGGATTAATAAGGTAATTTTATGCATACATAGATAAAAACCTAAATGTGAAAATATAGGTACCCAATGTTTTCCATGTTAAGGATAATTGTAATTAATTACGATACGAATTCAAATAATTTTACATTTTGTTTGTTTTTTTCAATAGATTCTTCAGCATGTTGAAGTAATTAAGAATGCAATATGAATTTATTACAAAAATTATATTATGTATTGTGTAATGGACAGGTTTTGATCATTCTTTACAATTAATATAATTCCAGATATGGTGTGGCTCCAGATCACCCGGAAGTAAAAAATGTAATTAATCAGTTTACAAAAGTAGCACTTCAGCCGAATGTAAATTTTTATGGCAACATCACTCTGGGGAAAGATGTTGGACTCCACCAGCTGAGACAACATTATGATGCTGTTCTTTTGGTAATTATTATATATAATATTTAGTAATTAAAAAAAAAACTGTATAATTATACACAAGCTGCTGACTATGTAATAACCTTGGTATGTGGATGCATTAGAATGCTTGTATTGAACTAGTAGTCAAAATAAATAATTACTAATTAATGCATATTACATAGCATCTAACACCCTGCGCTGAGTGAGATCACCCATAAACATAACATAAAAAGTGGTATAGTAGGTATCATTCATAATTCTAATAACACCAATTACAATGTCCTCTAAATAGAAACAAAGTAATTCACTCTTTAAGTGTTTGCTGTATATAAAAGAGTTATATAAAATTTTAGTCACACATTTAAATATAATTTAAGGAATGATACATACTAGATAATTTTCTTTAACTTATCTTTACAATGTTGTTTTGTTATCACCCATACAATAGAACCAATGTCTTATCTATCTAAACCTTGTATCCATTTGTACCTCAGAAGTATATTCTATTTTTTTTTATTGCTTGTAATGACGGGATGAGCTTGTCTTTCGCCTGATGGTAAGCAATAAGACCGCCCATAAACAGTAGAAACACCATCCAACACCTTGAATTACAAGATATTTTTTGGTATTCCACTGCGCTCACCATCCTAAGATATGAAATGTTAATTCTTATTATGTCATGTATTTATCTAGCTTCACTAGCAAAATAGTCACCAACTCCAAAATTGGTAACCAGTAAATGTTAAATTATTTTTTGTTTGAAGTGTTTTTTTTTCTCTCAACTGTGGATAGCATCTCCATAGAAATCATTACTAATGTAAATAACATGTCACCTATGTTTTTGTGTTAAAGCAT
Organism: Manduca sexta; assembly: GCF_014839805.1. Classification (NCBI taxonomy): domain Eukaryota; kingdom Metazoa; phylum Arthropoda; class Insecta; order Lepidoptera; family Sphingidae; genus Manduca; species Manduca sexta. The sequence continues at coordinate 6,727,684 of NC_051142.1, read as the reverse complement.
GTCCAGCCATTCTATTAATAACAAAGAATGGTAGTGAAATGCAAAAAAAAATAAAGAAAACTGCTTTAACAAGACTTATTTGTAAGCAATTAAAATGGGCTAAATACCACCCAAGCCAATCAAGCAGTTGATAAATTATAGATTTTTATGTGTTATCATGATTTAAGAGATAAAATAAGCATATAAAAACTATAAATATATAATCACCACTGATTAATAATATCACACATGAAACAAAATAGCAGTATTTCATCATACGAGAGCTATTATGTCATGTGGCGGAAATTTGAGCTGCATATTTGCACACAGAATAGCGCAAAATAAGCGAGTTAATAAGTTTTAAGAAAATTTTACACCCAAGGAGTTGTCAGATACTATTGTGACTCAAAAAGTGACATAGTCTTGTATTAGAGGCAGTTGGTATGTTTGATTTTGTAGATTTTTGCCAACTCTGATGGAGTTAGCAGTTCGGCATTTTTAGTTCACGTAATGGTAGTATAATATTTTGTTATCTTGTAATTGTGACTTAAATAAAACCTTCAGAACACTAATGATAGGAAAAGTAAAAAAAGTATATCTGGCCCACATTTTATGAACTTACTATAATAATAGCTATTGATTCATATATGTATGCAGATCTATCAAAATATATTCTAGAGATGACTACAAATTATGATGAAACTTTTAATTTACAAATTGTACTTTGTAATTATTACAAATTTTTGAAAATCTTTGTTTTTAGACTTATGGTGCTGAGGAAGACAAGATATTGGGTATAGAAAATGAAGATGCAAATAATGTTATAGCCGCTCGCAACTTTGTTGGGTGGTATAATGGTTTACCAAGTGATAAAGATTTAAAAGTAAGTTTAAATATGTATGTCATAAATTTTAATGTTATGTTTGAAACCCATATGTTGGATATCATATATGTTGGAGAAGGCTTTCTGTCAAAAGGACAAATAAATTTGATTGTGTGTTCATATTGGCTTCAAGATGTGCATCTACTAAGAGTTGATAATTCTGGTCTCTTTAATAACTGGTGAATAAAATATTAATAAATTATATTTTCAGATTGACTTATCTTGCAACACAGCTGCAATTCTTGGACAAGGAAATGTGGCATTAGATGTAGCAAGAATTCTCTTTACCCCAATTGATGAACTGAAAAAAACTGACATTACTGAACATGCACTTCAAGCCCTAGCAGAATCTAAAATTAAAGAATTATTATTGATTGGGAGAAGAGGCCCTCTTCAGGTAGCTTTCACAATAAAAGAACTTAGGGAGCAGCTGAAATTGAAAAATTGTAAAACTGTTTGGAGAGAGCTAGACTTCCATAATATCGATAATATTGTACAAGATCTACCTCGCCCTAGAAAACGATTGACTGAACTAATGTTAAAATCACTGAATGAAAAACAAACTGTTGCAGACAGTCATGATTTGAAATATTTCAAACCAATGTTCTTTAGAAGTCCAAATAAATTTTTAGTTAATGATCAGAAGCAGTTGATTGGTTTAGAATTAACATGTAACAAACTTGTAGGGGATAAATGGGAAAATCAAAAATGTGTAGCAACTGAAGCTACAGAAAATGTGGATTGTGGTCTAGCTTTTAGGAGTATTGGATATAAAAGTATAAAGGCTGATAATGATCTAGTATTTAAGAATGGATTGGTAGTAAATAATAAGGGTTGTGTTGTAGATAATAGTCCTAAGGATTTGGCTAAGTTATATGTAGCTGGGTGGTTGGGAACAGGACCTGTAGGTGTAATATTGCATACAATGGGAAATGCTTTCCAAGTTGCAAAAACTATTTGTGAAGATTTGAATAGCGGAGCTCAATGCAAAAATGGATTTGAAAGCATCAAAAATGAAATACAGAGTAAGACTGTTATAATCGATTGGAAGGGTTGGGAAAAAATCGATAAATATGAAGTTGATCAGGGGAAGAAAATTGGAAAACCCCGCGAAAAAGTATGCAGTATTGAAAAGATGGTTGAAATTGCTTGTTAGTATAACTAACAAAATAATATTGTGAAATAAATTGTTTTAAATCAATAATAATTTACACTGATTCAAATTATATTTTTGTTAATATTTTATTTAAACAAAAAATTGTCTTATCGCCCGTTTATTAAGTTTGTCTCCAGCCTAGATATGGATGATCGTGCGCCGCCGCTCTAATCTTGCACGGCATGCATTTTGTTAAATTTTTATTTCTTTTTGTAAAATTTTAATAATGATGGGGCATCAAAGATATTTTAAGTTTGATATCAGATAAAAACTACTAATAACTTATATCGAAAAAAAATGTCAGTCAAAATTCTGTGATAATAGAATTAGCCAGTTTTATGCTCTGTGGGGTCAAGGCAAAGCAAGAGTCAAGACCCATAATATACATGCTAGGAATTAGTGTTTGTGTTGAGAGAAGGACAGTGCCAGGCAAAAGTAAAGCAAAAGATGTATGCTAGAATATTTTTTGAAGAGCGGTAAAGGAGCAGCAGAGAAGGAAAACCAACACCTCACCCCCGGTAGATACAAAAGCCGAGCGAGAAATAAACAAGTGTTTAAGATTTACTTATGTGTACGATCATAACTGCGCAAAATTGTGTTGCACTTCTTCTTCATAGTTCTTCTTTATAGTTATACACTATAAAGAAGGATATCAGAGCCAAATTTAAACTCCATAAGTTGTTACCAATTGGTAAGAAATAGGCATGGCGAAATCGATTCTTCGATTTTTAAATGTAATCGAAATAAATGATTTTTTATTCCTGGTACTTTGATTTAATTGTAAAAAAACAAATTTAATTACTTAAAAATTATAAAAGATCGATTATTACAGTAGCCTTTTTGTTTTCCATTATTGGGTTTCTATTTGTATTGAAAACACAAACACAAAAAGCAAATCGATCGAAAAAAGATCGATTATTGGAAAGTCGATTTCTTATGCCTCGTTTTTTTTTGTGTATCGATATCAGACTTCGATTCGAATCGATTTAAGAACCGATTTTTTTCCGAAAGAATCGCCATCCCTCGTAGTCAGCGTGCTACACAATTTTTGCTTAGGTAATTCTAAAATTAACATAAATTATTATAATCGCCATCTGTTGTCGCAAAGCTTAACTATTTGTGAGCAGGTGTTTCGAAATTTTTAAGCTACAGTAATGACCTACATAAGTTTACTGTTTACTTTGATAAATACCAATTTCGAATTTAATTTTTATACTAATACGATTTATGCCTTTGACTTTTATGTCTGTTTTGTTGACATGACAGTTGTTGCATGTTTCGACCCTCAGAACAAGAACAAGTTCAAAGCATGTTTCGACCACACATCAAAATGTGTGGTCGAAACATGCTTTGGCGTTCGAAGTTAAAAAGTTTGCGTATCCTGCCACATTTGCGCAAAGTTCAGTTTTATGGCGTTGTTTAAAGGAGAACCGATTGTATGAAAACTTAAAAGTAAAAGTCATAAAAATTTAAATTTGGTCAGTGTCGCCTGGATCAGAATAACAAGTAAATTGTTGTCTAGCTCCATATCGGAGTTTTAAATTTATTTTTATTTAGGTACATGTAATAAATAATTATATTCACAAATAGTACAAGTATACTGCGTCCACAAAATCGCGGTCCATCGTGTTTGTTGTCTCTTTGAATACTGTGAGCAAATTTATTTACAAAGCCTGTGCGGCAGGTCCAGAAAAACTGTGTTCTAATGTGTGGCAAAGTCTTTGAAAGTCTTTGTTCAAATATTTGTCTGTGTGTGGCGTCGGCATTAAAGCCGTAGAGAGCTATCGATACCCTCGATAGGAACTTGACTTTCGATAGATAGTCGATTATCTATCGATAGCATACTATTGATAACAACACTAGTTTATTTGTCACTGGCTATCACTAGTCGAAAGGCGTGAAGGTTGGAGTGCCAGTTTTCATTTTCGTAAAATTTTGTAAATAGGGCAGATGACAAAAGATTGTCCGCTCAATAAATGTAAAAGAAATTAGTGATAAGAATCGCGACGAAAAATGATTCACAGTTTGTTTATAATAAATCCCTCGGGGTATGTTTCAGTCATCACGGCTACATTAAAATGTTGCCTTTTGGATTTGTATTATTTAGCATTTTCACCAATATATATTTTTTATTTACAGGGATGTATTCCTAGAGAAACATTGGAGAAGTGTTATACCGCGTTCTGTGTGTGATTATTATTTGGAAGCACAGAGAGCATCGCCTAATGTTAGTACAACCCACAATAAACATTTTCTGGCCAATCAACTTTTTACAATATATTGTGCGAAAACTTGCAATTTTGACGAGTTATCAGATATATTAATTAGTTTATTAGTGAACATAGCTTGGATCCTAGTCGGAAAAAACAGAAACGGTTCTCTGTAATCAAAAATTTTACAAATTATTCTACTTTCTTTTCATAAATCAATGTATTTAAACTTGTTAACAGTATAGCTATTTAATGATTTCTTATGTTTACGCGAATGTTAGACATTGAAATTAATTTAAGTTTAATTTCAGTATAGCTATTTACATAAAAATATTTATAATAGGAATGTTTCAGGATGTCCCACCAATACTGGCTGCACCACATCATTACTTGATCTCTATACAAAGAGGAGGTGTAGCACTTGTGGCAGTATGTAAGCAAGAAGTTACACCTCTTTTTGTTATAGAATTCTTACACAGGGTTGTTGACACATTCCAAGTGAGTTGTGTGCATGAAACATTGTAAATTTTTTTGATAATAGTTTTGTTGGTGGTAGGATATATTTTATATTCGCCTGGATAGCAGCCACCATACTCAAGGTACCATACACCCACCATAGTGGCTGATGTAATTGTGTTACATTCTGGAATTAGCCTGTGTATGACTGGTTCCAATAGGCTAGATAAGTTGTATCGACTTGTGGGGTAATTAACTCATCAGTCCGACATTCCATTAGACACCACTCCACTTACCACCAGGTACAATGTGGTCACTTTGCTTTACAAAGAAATGAATAAATATAATCAGTGTTCAACAAATCTGGTTTGCCACTTTCATGAAATGTAACATGTGTATGAAAGGACTAAATTCTGAGGAATGTATTGTGTGTAACTGTTAATGCTCTATAGAGTCTAAACTTTTGATCACTAGTTTGTACTTGTTAAACTACATTAGAAGCAATATGAACAGACCTAGAATATTTAACAAATTTAATAAAATTTTCAGGATTACTTTTCAGACTGCACTGAAACTATAATAAAAGAAAACTATGTAGTTGTTTATGAGGTATGATAATTAACTATTATTAAAATGAATAATTCATATTTTAAATATGATTGCTAATGAAATCATTGTTTTATTTTCAGTTATTGGATGAAATGTTAGACAATGGGTTCCCATTGGCCACAGAAAGTAATATCTTGAAGGAATTGATCAAGCCACCCAATATTTTAAGAACAATTGCCAATACTGTCACAGGGAAATCAAAGTATGTGCATCATATGTTTATCACTACCTCATAGGAAGCCACTGTGGCTCAATCTGCAAAAAAATATTATATACTAAAAAATTTAATCCTCAGAGTCAGACCGCAAGTTTAAACAAACTAGTTTTGCTTGTGGCTCTGCCTGCATTGTTACATTTTACCGGGGTAAAAGACCCACTAAAATTTTTGAGGGGAATAAAGTAGGACATATCCTAGCCATGTCTCTCCCTGGGTTTCAAACTACACATGTACATAAAAATGTACACAACCATACTCTTATTAAAAGTAATAATTTGATAAAATTTTTAGTGTTTCATCAACTTTACCATCCGGTCAACTATCAAATGTGCCATGGCGGCGGTCGGGCGTCAAATACGCTAACAACGAGGCTTATTTCGACGTTGTTGAAGAAGTCGATGCCATAATTGATAAGAGTGGTGCTACAGTGTCCGCTGAGATACAGGGATATGTGAGTATAGATACTTGGCTTTGATATCGTTTTTCATTAGCCCAGATCCTATTCTAATGTGGGTTTTGCGAAACATACTTCACGCATAATGTAATTCCACAAGGTTATTCTGTCAACCATATAGGAGTAACTACTTAAATATGAGAGTAGTAACTGCAAAAATGTAATACAATGATACAGAATACCAGCAACTTGGAGCAAGTCCTCTGCAAAGAAATAACACAAATGCCCTAATTTGCTGCTATTCTTGTTATATATTTTTAGTAAAATAATAGGTTAATGCCTTTGTTTATTGTTTATTTATTACTGTTGTGTTTTGCAGATTGATTGCTGCATAAAGTTAAGTGGCATGCCAGATTTGACACTCACATTTGTGAATCCGCGGCTCTTTGATGATGTATCATTCCATCCGTGTGTGAGATTCAAACGTTGGGAGGTCAGTATTTAAATTGTTTTTACTAGATACTCATATGTATGAATATATGATTATAGTCAGGGGACCCTATTCTGTCTATGGACGCGAGTTTATCTTTTTGATATTATGGGCATATTAAGTGCAGGATAGCTTTGGTAGCCTTAAAGGTAATTGGTAAATAAGGGATTTTGTTAAGAGCGTTTACGTGCCGCGCGTGAAGTCAACTATAGGTAATTCTTCGCAAAATTCACTCACACAGAGCCGTTGCGTAGCTGTGTGCGTAGAGTTAGCGCGTCGGCTATCTTTATAGTCAGACCAACCAATTTTGATCTTTTCGCTTTAATTATCTAATTGGAATGTAACTTATGATTTATGAATTTATGATAAATGAAGAATTCTATTATTAAATATATAAGAATTCATCATGAAATAGTTTATATGTATCATTTTGTAATTATAAAAAAATAAACATTTTTAACAAATTTTAACGGCAATTTTACAAATTGCTTTTTTTCACTCTTTAAATGCAAATGCATTTGCATTTAGAAAGTACCCTTTAGTAAAGTGGAGCTCATCATGAAGCCGAAAGATAGGCACCAGAACTCCGTAATCAGACAATAAATCAGGAAAATTACTGTGCTACGATGTTTATAATGGACCACATAATTACTCCATAGATCTGCAGTTTTTAATATTTAGCGTATTCAAAGTTTAAATTAAGTCATTAGAAATGACATATTGGAATTTATATTTTGAGTCAGAAGGTGTATGTAATGAGATGTCATTTTTAGGTGTATAACTAAAAAGTGAGAAATAAAAAACTTCTTTTTTCGGAAGTTGGTTATATTTTTTGGGAGGAAAATGGCGTCAGATTTCTGTAACCACCCCTCCCCCTACCGACTACTGCAGTCGCCCACCTACTAACCACAGAGCGCGCTGGTGCTACCGTGGCCCGCACGATTCTAATAGTTGGCCGCCAATACAGCGGGTACCGCATACAACCGCGCACCCCGCGGGCGTAAAACGAGTTTTGAAATGTGCGTTTAGTCCATTGAAATGTTACAATTTAAGGACCGAATATTGCATTTCTTGGAGGACACAATTTTATTTTTGGGCCATGTGTGGGGGGTCAATAGAAGCTTAACCTCAAGTTTGTGCGGTCGCCACCCTTGTCCTCCGGCCGCCATCTTGGAAAAAGGGGTGAAAACACTTTTTTCGCGATATCTCGGAAACTATACGTCTTACAAAATTTTTGTAAAGCCATAATTTGTAGCAAATTGTTTTGCCTGCAAATATGTTTTTTTTTCTCCTTTATCCCCAAATGGTAACTCATACCTTTTCTACCTGCATAACATTCGATAAGTTAAATTTGGTAAGTTCTATGGCAAAGAAAAGAGTTAGGAATAAATAAGTAAAGTTGTACGAATTTAACAAAAAAATTGTAATAATATATTTACAATAAAAAATCAAAAATAAGTTAAACATTTTGTTTCGACCGGATTCTCATGAGCATTGACGAACCCGGTAAACTTTGGAGCGCTGTAACAGCGTCTTAAATGAATGAAATAAAAAAAAAAAATATAGGGAACAATTTTCCTCAAAAGATCATTTACAAGTTAGTTTGAGGGTAATTTTTTTTGTAAAATGTAAAAAAAAAGTTATAGAGCAAAAAAGAAAACTTTTATAAACATTTTCTCACATTTTTGCTTATAACTTCTTTAATTTTTAATTTAGGGCAAAAAGTTATATAAACATATTTGTAGGCAAAACAATTTGCTACAAATTATGACTTTACAAAATTTATGTAAGACGCATAGTTTCCGAGATATCGCGAATAAAGTGTTTTCACCCCTTTTCCATGATGGCGGCCAGGGGACAAGGGGGGCGACCTCACAAACTTGAGATTAAGCTTCAATTGACCCCCACACATGTTCTAAAAATAAAATTGGGTCCTCTAAAAATACAAAGCTCATGTAACATTTCAATGGGCTAATTGTTTTTAGCTTAAGGTTCCATTTTTTCCTTCGAGTAACTATGCTCAAGTGTTTAATGAGTAAAAAGCAACAACCATAACTACAGACGCATGTTATAACATTAGTACATCAATCTTTTAGCTTTTGCTTTAGCCGAAGTTTCAGCGTTGTTACGTTTCCTTTTCTTGCCTAGAAATAGCTTTACTTCCCATTGTGACTGAAACATAATAATATAATAATAATTTATAGTAACTACTAAAATTATTGTCAATCAATAAAGAAAAAAATATTTTACTTACTAAAGTACTAAGATGTGGCAATCACTGTATACACGTGACTATTTTTTCTACGCACAGTAAAGTCCAACTGGAGTCTCGCCGGAGCGACGAGCGATACATCCTCTCTCTAGAAAGCCTCAAGGCGGACTAATTTGAAACGATTTGTGCGTTGCGTTTTATAGTGGTATTTAAAATATTTATAGAAAAATAACAGAACTAATTTTGTAGAATTTTTAAATTGTATGTTTTCAAGGAGATGTTCTTCTATTATAGTAATCCAATATTATATTCAATTAAGTAAGATATAGTGATAAAAAAATCATTTAAATGACCAACATTTCTGAAATTTTCGAATTCTTTGAATTTTTATTTCTCATGAATTAAACATAAAAAGATATTTTTCTCTACTAACTTTTTCTTCAGGATCTTTATAGTTAGATAAAAATAACATATTGTTATGTTCCTTAGTGGTTTAAGATATTTTGAGCTTCGAAATAGACGTTCGAAGCGCAAATTTGAAAACCCTCTGTTCAGTAATCATTAAACAATTTACAAATACTCAATAAATCTAAAAATTTTCTCTACTAACTTTTTAGACAACAGAATTTTCTATAATAATTACTAATTCATATGTTTTTAAAATAATGTTTTGATGGATATTATCTCCTTCGAAAAGTGCTGTTTTTGAGACATACGGCGCGCGGATGCGTAAACGCTCTTAACTCTTTTAACTATACAGCTATAAAAGACGTCCTATAAATTATTCAAATTGTTAACTTTTGATCGATCTTGCAAATAAACCAATCCAATTAGTTATCTGTATGCATGTCAATCAAGCTTTATTCTGATTGGTCCATTATAATTATAGATTCAAAGATAGTGATTGGGATTGTTTATTGAAATCAGCAGAAAGTTTTGTTATTCGGCTTTATCTTCAGTATCAGAACCTGTATAACTCCAGCATACTAACTATACAAGTTAAATGTTAGAATTTGTATATAACCTTGAACATATCCTTGAACATTGTGTAATTTTTTTTACAGTCTGAAAGAATTTTATCGTTTATCCCGCCCGATGGTAGCTTCCGCTTGATGTCGTATCATATTGGGTCACAAAGCGTTGTTGCAATACCGATTTATGTGCGTCATAATCTGACTCTACGCTCGAACGGTGACCAAGGCCGTTTGGACCTCACCGTGGGACCGAAACAAACTATGGGAAGAACTTTGGAGAGTAAGTGTAGAAGGAAACTGGCTACTTTATTGTTCATTTTTTGTATATTAAATACGAATGAAAGACATACTGAGGTGAATCTTTAGGTGGTCGCCTATGCGAGGAGACGTTTGACAAAGGTAAGGTACTACCGCAAAGTCTATTTCTACGACCAAGCAGCAATGGGCACGCACTGGTGTGTTTCGGTTTGCAGGTCATTGTCGTCAGCGCAATAACTGAGCATTATTAGACGTTAATATTTTATATGTCTTACCACACGGCCACAACCGGCGGCACGGGCGTAGTTGCCTTCCGATGCCGATGGCGCATTAAATTGCTATAGTATTTAGGGATTTTGTAGCTGGAAAGGCTTTTCATGCTGTTGAAGCCGGGAATTGGCTATATTCTAGAATACTCTAATGTTGTTTTGTTAATCTAGGAAGAGTAGTTTGTAATTTTCATCGTAATTATCTGTTTATTTGATGCATAAGCTGCTCAGTATAACCATACATTTATTTTCCAGATGTTGCGCTAGAAATATGCATGCCGAAATGTGTTCTAAATTGCTGTTTAACAGCCAACCAGGGAAAATATTCTTATGATCCTGTCAGTAAAGTACTTTTATGGGACATAGGACGTATCGAACTGCCGAAACTACCGAACATTAGAGGAACCGTAAGTTTTTCCTTAGTGATTCGTCTATTTTATTCCGCGGATTTCTCATACCATTTTATAACTTCTTAGCTTCAAAACAGTCAAAAGCTTAACCTCTTACGTTCATATTGTAGTGTTGAGTGTAATTTTTTGTTCGGTTATATTTTATGACATTGACAACTTTATGTAATGATTGAAAAACCAGCACTAAGATATCGAAAGTTCGCAATATGAACACCAGAATTTATTTTATATAGGTTTCGGTGGCTACTGGGGCCGATACTTCAGGCGCCAACCCCAGCATCAACGTGCACTTCACGATACCACAGCTAGCTGTCAGCGGGCTGCGCGTGAGTCGGCTCGACATGTACGGAGCTAAGTACAAGCCATTTAAGGGCGTCAAGTACATCACCAAAGCTGGCAAGTTCCACATAAGGATGTGATGCGGGGAGGATGCTCAGAGAACATGGATACATCCCGGAATATTGATTTAAATACTACGCCAATGTTTAAGGTCATTGAACTGATTTTATTCAATTATGGGCGAAATGTTCTTTATTTATTAAAGAATTATATTACGTTCTATCATAAACAATATGATCTGTGACTATATGTGTATGAGTTATTTGTCAAGAATTATTAGAGAGGGCTGGAAATGTTTACCGCCGACGTTATCAAAAAGTATGTACATTCCTGTTATATCCCAAATTACTTATCTAAATATTATTATTCTTATTATATTTTTGAACGACGGAGAACACAATGTATTTAGAATATTTCGATGTATGGACAAGTAGTTTTTAACGGATGTTCTGATATCTATTAAATAGATTTATAATCGAATGTATAATTGAATATTTGTAAATTAATTGGTCTGTAAGTCGAGACATTTGTTATAAATTGTAAATATTATAACTTTTCTATATTCATGTATGTGTATTGTACAACTTTCATTCGTTTTTTCTCACTTGGAAAGTTGATCTTAGTAAAAAAGTTAAGTCCTGTAAAACAAAATAGTTAAAAAGATTTTTGAAATATGTAGTATAAAGCGCTTTTTAAAAAAATCGACTGATTATTATAATGGCATGTAAGTTTATATCCAATATGGCATTAGACTTGTGCTCTAACAGGCCGTCCTTACCCTCTTTCCTACACTACAGCATTCTGCTCCAATACTATATTATGAGAGTAAATAAGCAATAAATCTAATGATTACGTTATAAAATATGAAATGGAAGGAAGATGTGGTAATTCACATTTAAACCCAGATCAATGAAAAGGAATTAATCCTAATATACTCATCAAATATTGGTGCAAGTATATTATTTTTTTATGATACAATAACGGGTACGAGTTATATATAGTGTAATAATATATTTGTTCAAATGATATAAGATAATACTGAAAATCTACAACACCTGTATCATAAAATAAAATTTGAAACTAAGTATTAAACACAAGAGAACTTACATAAAACAATAATAACTACGTGACTTATACAGTAGATCTTTGTAATTTAAACTTTGTCTGCCCCAAAATAACGTTTGAATTATTGTGGTGCTGAATTTCTTTGATTCTGAAATATCTCTGAATTAGAACAGACATTAAAGCAGGGTATTCTTTTCGAGTACTTGCTTCTTCATCAAGCTCCTGAAATAAAAGGAAACATATTTTAGTGTAGAGATGCTCTGAACTTATTTCGTCTATAGTATGAATGGACAGGCTTGACCGTGGTGATACCATAGTCAGTTCCAGCTTTAAGGTGAGGCTTTTCCGTCGCCAAGACCCTTCTGATATTTCCGGCCCGCGTGCTGACGATGACCTAGGTACATTGTAGGTCGCTTCACGTACCTCGCGAACACCCATGATCGTTGATATTTCATTCTCTCCCAGTGACCGTCCTGAGCCGAGGATCGTGACCCGTTAGTGGGTCGCCCTCAGCATGGTCGCTTAATTTTTGAATGTTTGGAGTGCCTTAAGCACTCTCCCGAAAGTTCGGTGTGTTTGTATAAGCCGATCTATCAGGCTAATAAACCTATAGTCAGGTAAAAAAAGTATGAAGCTGCCGGGCGCTGTGTCTAAGGGAGGCGTTACAGAAGTTATTTGCAGGTGAATGTGTTTTGCAACCACGTCCCAATAAGGTAATAGGCTATTTGGGCCATAAAAAAGTAGATAGTTATCTAACCGAAAAAAAGTGATCGGAGGTATGAATAATTATATAGCTAAGGCCGGATCGGACTATAGTCTCACACTAAATCGAGATCAAGTTAGTTACGTCTTACAGAGCCTTGTGTGTTTTAGGATGCGGGGCTGTGGTCACTTACGGTCAGGTGTACCTTTAGTCGGCTTCTTCTGTTAGGAACCTGGTAAGTTTTGCAATAAATTCTTGTATAGTAGTGTTTCAGACTGTAGAGAGTAGACAATAATACAATACCAACCCTGTATGTATAAGCTACCCACTGCTGAGCACGGGTCTCCTCGACTATTGAAAGGGTTTAGGCCTTACTCCACCACTTGTAGATCGTAGAGAAATTATTAGGAAAGCCACTATTACAGTATAATCCGTTTATTATGACTCTGCCTATATTGACCAACCTCTTATTATGACGTAATTACACTACGAAGTTTGGTTTTCATATAAGATTCTTTATAAAAAAGTCGGATATAATGACTTCCCTTACAGTGACATGTCGCTTATTGTGACCCCTTTTAATAAATTATGTCCGATTATAATGACCGACATGATTCTTTACGCCTTCGGTAATGTTCGTTGATGCCCGACGACGTTCGGCACGTGGTTCGTTTTATTTTGAATCTCAGTGATGGGGAAGAAGAAGTCGAGGAAGAACCATTACCTACCGCAGAAGAGGCATTAAAAGCTGCACAATTATTATCCTGATTTGTTCATAGCAATATTGAAAACGATAATTTGACCATAGCGATGTCTTCTATACACAATAGGATTAGAGACTGTTTTACAATAAAATAAAAAACAAAAGCAGACAAAAATTACAGATTACTTATATTAAAAATACAACTTTTATGTACATACATACATACATACATTTTATAAGTTACTATGTTTCTCTATTAAAGTACTTAAATACATGCATACCATTTACAAAAAAATGTTTTTTTTTTCACAAAACGCTTTGTATGACGTCCGCTTATTATGACGTGTTTGTCAATTCCTTTCGATGTCATTATAAACGGATTCGACTGTATATAAGGTTTGGAAAACTAAGTAGAATACAGTGGCGAAGGCTTCATATAACCCGATTCCTGCCGGCTTCCCTTTATGTAATATTTGTGTAAAATCTAATTATCATTAGAACGATTTGAAAACCTTATTTATGCATATTAGTACCTATATGTTGTGTCGGGTTCCCTTACGGCAAATTTCACCTTTCGCTACTGATAGAATAAATATAAAGAAGACCATGAACTACGTAATCGTATGAGAACATAAAATATTTTTTTCGTGGTTAAAATGTTTATTGCAAATACATACCGTATTACGTTTACAACATTTATTCTTGAACCAGTCTGTAATGTTGGCCATTCCCGAAGCCGTGGGTATCATGTTGAACGGCGACGGTAGAGTTGTTTGCGACATGTAGTCTAGGTACATCTGTGTCAACAAGCAGGTGCATTGACACATTATATTTCCTGCTCCATGATGCGTACTTCGAAGAAGTACTTCGTACTACGAAGTCTCGAGAGTCAGAATGAATTTACAAATAGTATTATATATTATTTTAAATAGTAGAGTTTTTATTAACTTATTTGTTACTGACGTTGTTTGAGCTAGTTAAAGGAGAAGAGTGTAAAAACACAGAGCACCGGTCATGGTAAGGGTATTGACCATAACTAACATGACAGGGTGTGATATCATTGTCATAATAACTAAATGTAAAATAAAACCGAGTAGGAGAAAAAAATGTGATTATTTATTAGTTGACACCTCTATCCATATGGAGTCCAAATTCCAAGAGTTTGTATGTCATTTAGAACGTAACAATATTCCAATAAGGATCGGTTTGTAATAAGTCATCGCTCGTCGTTGAGTTGTGGAAAGATAAAGTAGTTTATGGAATGTTTAAACTAACTTCTGTCCTTCCGAACGTCCATTCTATGGCCGCGTTGTCTGTGACGCGCTGGAACGTGTTGGACATCGTCGCTATGAGCATGTTCAGCACCACGATCACGGAGATAACCTCGAAACCTGACAATTATGTAAATCCTGATAACGTGGGGTCGAAGCAACAATACTTTTTTAAACATTTTAACTTCATCTGAAGAATCCGTTCCCGGAAAATCTTCTAGAAAATCCCTCAAAATTTTTTCCCGACCTGGGTTTTGAATCCAGAACCTTTTACCCCATATATGCTGCAATTAGCCAAGGAAGCAAAAATTACGCGTTTGTTTTAAAAATAATTCCATTCATATTTTAATCTTTTCTATAAATAAATACCATATCGTTCAACATATTTCAAAATCTTTATTACTCACAGCCAAAGCAAAAATATCCGATCCTCTCTGTATACCCGTGTCTATTCTCACGATACTTTAGGGTGCTAGTTTCATCTCTAGTATTTTCTATTACTACATCGGCACTTTCGAGAGGCGCCATGCAAAAAAGAGCCCAAAATAAGGTATTTAGTGTATCTGTCAAGCTTGTGAACGATGATACCTGGAAAATTGTGTTTACAAGCATTGGCGTAGCTATGGATTTTCTCTATGGAGGGCAATTGGTGGAAGCTAAAAAAGGTCGGCGAATCCAACGAGAGGCATACAACACGAGTGGCCCCTGTAAGCGTAAGGATTTTTCTAGGCATAGCAAAAATGTCTCTAAGTTGGGCTCCAGTCATCTTTGTCCCCTCCCTAGCTATGCCCATGTGTATAAGCGTATAGCAAATCTCAAATCTATTATTAAAAAAAGGCAGATTTGGACGTTCAGAAAACCACACTTTGTTTATTTAAAGCGAGAAATAAATAAATATAACACCGTTACATCAGGTAAATGCTATAAGAAAATTTTATCATCGGTCTCTTAAGAAATGACAATGCGTAGCCGATCAAATCGGTATCACGTGCGAAGTAAATTGCTCTACGTTGACACACCCACACATACGCAATAAAAAACAGTACTTTCTGCTTCAAACTTGACGATTAACTATGCCATAATTTTAGCCAGGTCAAACTATAATCAGTCACATCTGAAGCACTGTGATAGTGTAGCAGGCCGGAGTGCCGAAACAATATATGTGGACTGTGGTACAATTCTAGGGTACATATCTGACAAATTTTCGCAATTTAACCTTTCCAATCTTTATTTTTCATTTAATAAAGCTTTATTGATGAAGGAATACATACGGTGTGGAAAACTGCACATTTGAAAGTTCTTAATAATTATGAATTTAACTAGTCGTATTAGGTAACATATAGGAGTCTCGTCCCTATCAATTTTAATAATAAAAAAGTGTATGTACTCGTATATACACAACTTTAACGTATTATTAGAAACAATTTCCAATCTATTCAATTTAAGAACAAATGAAAAAAGGCGTTGTTTGTTTGAAATTAGTGCGGGTCTTTGTGATGTGAGCGGTAAATATAACAGTGCAGTGCTATGAGATGCCTATAGCTGACCGTCTCTCAGCAACGGCTTCTGCGTTAACGTAATGTTTTTAATTTATTATTCTAATAAATATTTATTTAGAACTAGCTTCCGCCCGCAGCTTCGCCCGCGTGGATTTCGGACTTCAAAAATGGAGGAGGTGCTCAATTTGTCGGGATGTTTTTTTAATGTATGGTGGTATGCAGGTGGTCCGATTGTCCGGTCAGGGTCTGATGATGGGATCCTGGTGAAATCGAAGGAAGCATATAGCATGATTCAGTATTCACGCGTGATGGCTTATTATTAGCGCATTTCATGTATAACTTTGGTGTTTCTATACCGATTTCTATGATTCTTTGTTTATGGAATATTTAATAATGTTAACTTTTTTAATAAGGGATGACTGAGAGTGTTATAAACGTAAGAGTAGACAAATATAATGAGAAAGCTTCGAAATGCTAAGCTATCGGGAGTTACACGTGTTATTGTGAGTCAACCATAAAAGATAGACATATGCTGTCGTGGGATATTTTTTATATAATTTTAAGGAAAACATTTCCATCAGACATGATTTCTGTGTAGCTTTAACCATTAAGGTTGCACACGCGACGGAAGCTTAAAAAATGGAGTAACTTCTCCCGTTTTCCCAACATTTCCCTTCACTGCTCTGCTCCTAGTAATTGTAGCGTGATGAAAAGTATACTATAACCAGCTTAGGAGTATGAAAAATAATTGTACCAAGTTTCGTTAAAATCCGTCGAGTAGTTTTTGTTTCTATAACGGTTATACAGACAGACAGACAGACAAAAATTTTACTAATTGCATTTTTGGCATCAGTATCGATCCCTAATCACCCCCTGATAGTTATTTTGGAAATATATTTCATGTACAGAATTGACCTCTCTACAGATTTATTATAAGTATAGATAATAAATTTTGTTTCTAATTTCTATGACTCGCATTACTGATATTCACCAGTATAATCATATCGCTGATTTCATTTCTTGTAATATTAAACTTTACGTTTTCTACAAAGTACATAAATTATAATAATTTCAAGGGAAAAGAGAACTCACCTGCATTGTTTTCATTCCAAATTCGTCTTCGTAAACCATACCTTCGTAATACTGGTAGAATCGTGAAAGGCCCGCAGCAAAAGCACTTATTATTATCGCAAACACTATTATGTATTTGTAAATATCTATCGTCATTTTTCCTAAAGACACCTGAAATTACGTTGTTGTAAGGAACAAATTGCTTTTTACTTATTTTAAAACAAATATTATTTAATTAACTAAAGGCTTGTAGGGAGTTTTTTCCTTTGCATTTAATAATACAGTTCGCGATGTAACGTGACCCTACCGATGTGCTGGATCCAATTAGGTCAATTTTTTCCCACTATTGGTGCATTGTAAAGTGTAATTGAGTGATTTGCATACCTGAAGTGGTCCTAGATGGTAATTTAGTTGGCATAAAAACATCAGTCGGAAATATGCAAATATAGTTGCCAAGCAAAATGTTCCCTCGGCCAGAAGTGTTGGGTCGTATTGATTCCAGTATTTACGATCTATTGAAACGAAAAGGAATATACACCACAGCACTTCACCAGCAGTTACTTGATCTACGAGCATTATAAATTATAGGTCATATTTGTAAATGCATTTATAAAGAGGTAACTAGGAACCGAGCGGCTAATGTGTTTCCAATTACCTTGTACGTAGCTCTACAGATCGATCATGTCGTATAAATTGTAGAACATTTTAACTGGTCTAGAAGCAAACATAAATAAAATGTAGGAAAGATGGGAGTAACACACTAAAGGTGACTTACCTAAATCCTCTTCGTCGTTTTCGGCAATGTCGACGGCTGATATAATCCAAAAGGCAAATGTTAATCCGAACAGTATGAGCATTATCGCTTCAGCCCAGTGCCATATTACAGTAAAATATCGCCGAGACCCCTGGATATAGCACATACGAATTGCAGACCACGTGTAGCCGCATACGAATAAGATTAGCGGACCTTCTGCGCCTGTGACAAATAAAATAATGTTGCTACGTCACGTGCGTTGAATAAAATTAAGTACCTATCTGGCCAATAAAATTAGAATGATACCTAATCATATATTAAAAAACTTTCTTGGTATTTAGTTATATCAGTTCATAATTTTGGCAATTTATCGTAAAACAACGAAAGGATCTATCTTTGTCGTTATGAAACGTAAAATAATTAAAATTCAATTTTCGGCATTTGTACAGCACTGTATTGCGAATAATAGTGATAACATTAAAGTGTTAGTACAGTGATAGATATAATATCGTGGTTGACCTGTGCTCGGCGGCCCGCGCTTTTGTCCACTCTTATCTTGATTAGAAACATAGAAGACGAGGGCAAGGAACACGAAGTACGCGGTCGCATGTGTAATCAGTTTGTTCAACGGTATCTGCCAGTGTTTCACGAGACGGTGTCGTGGAGCTACCTACAACTTCAATTACTTACAAATTAGAATACCATAAACATATTTCGCGACCTACATAACTAAATGATTTTCAATGATATCTGTAACTGGAATGAAAATCAGGAGTATTACAACGTAATTAAAGTTAAAAATAATTGAAATCTTGTTGAGTAACGGAAAACTCACTATATGTATTATGTACTTAAAACATAAATGTACATATACGGATCAGATCTTGGGCCAGTAAACCTGGACGTCGAAAATGTTTTACGAGTATCGCATTGCATGTTGTGCGACCTTGATTGTTCGAAAAATGAAATAAATTAAAAAGTCTAAAAATGAAAATACATTACCATACACATGACGAGAATAAACGGTATAAGAAAAACTCGACTTAAAATGACGCATGCTTTAGAGTAAGAAGATTTTCTTTTCCAGCTGTACCAGTTACCTAGCCAGTACGACTCCAAGACCTAAAAACCGTGCATAATATTTAAGCTGAGTTGTCATACTCACTGTTCGTATAAAATTGCAATGTCACGATAACCATAGTAGGTCTACATGCTTATAATTTATAGAACAATAGCTTTTGCGATAACTCTGTTTTTGTTATATAAAATACTAGGTGTTAATCGCAGCTTCGCTCGTGTGAAGAGCATATTCCGCCACAAAAGTCTCTAAAACATCCACCCGTAACATCATTTGTATGACGCAAGCGTCATCTATTTCATATTAAGAATCTCATAGTTTTCCGTGGGAGCAAATTACCAAGATAAAAGTAACCTATGCATTAAACCATCTAACCAGAATAGTCTATACATGTGCTAAATTTGATCCAAATCCGTTTAGCTGTATCCTACCTTTACTTCTATCGAACATCCAAATATTTTTACAAAATTTCACACACACACACACCCACGCATTTATCCCCGAAGGGGTATGTAAAGGCGCAACCAAGGCACCGACTTTTCGCCAAGTGGGTTCCGTCCCATGATGTGATAGGGGGCGAGCCTATCGCCATATCGGGCACAAATTCTAGACTCCGGGCTGATACTGAGCAGAAAAACCCAAATATCACTTTGCCCGACCTAAGATTCGAGTCGAACCCAGGACATCAGAGCGCTGTCGTATCGCGCATGCAGCACAACTACGCCATCGAGGCAGTCGAGTTTCACATAATTTTGCATTTATAATATGAGTTAGATTAATACACTGTACTTTTTTATTTGATATTTCATATTAAGCGTCGCCCCTACTAGCTTCTTGTATAGGCTGTGGAGCGGTATGTCCTAGATTTAATTTTTCAGTCGTACCCCAAACTAGATTCCTCGAGATGATTGACGTTTGGTAGGTGGCCAATCGTATAAAAGTAAGCAAAATTCTTTTTGTAACACGCTTTAAACTCTGTATAACATCAATCTAATATGACATTAGGAACAGATATTTTCTCATAAGTGCTGCTTAAAGTTGCTATGCGAGTTGAGCTTCGGTGTTCGGTGTTTGTTACTAACGCCTAGTGAAATTATATATGCAAGACGCAGCCATTGAAAAGTTTAGGAGATAAAGCTTGGAGTCTAATATAGAATGCAGTATATGTAGAACCTAATAAGCAATTAAATTACATTGAAATACAATTGCGTTTGAGGTAAAGTATGCAACACATGACATGCCTATTATAATTATAAATAAGTATCATTATATCTAGGGAGTGACCCAGTAAAACATGTTAAGTAAAATACACTTTTCAAGATGCTCCAATATATGTTTTGAGGCTTTATTCATTTTGAGTACGAATAATCTATAGTTGAGGATGGTTATTTATATGCGTCATTATATTAAATATGTAGATAATTTACATCTGGTTTCACGTTATTATTTTGCATATTGGTGGTTATATTATTGTAAACATTATGGGTTTAATATAAGCATAAATAACTTGGTACTTCAATGGTAGCTAGGCTTATATAAAGATTCAAGTTTAGAATATTTTTTTGATCCCTTTTTAGAACACCCTACTCATATAAATATAATTAATACCTGCTGTGTGTTCGGGTGCGCGACGAACTCCTTCTGTTTATAATTGACGGCCATTAGAAGCCGCGGTAGTACAAAATGACGTCGTCCGCCACACCCTGACGTTTGCTTTAACATCAATTCGACTTCTTCCGACGTGCGGCAACAACCTGTGTGGTCGGGATCGCATGTGTAAATCGAGGATCGTGGATTCTAAACGTTGTAATTATTTCTTTTTGTATGTCTTGAATAGTCAGGTAATATCATAGAAGGTAATTGGTACTGTTTATTGCTCTAAAAATATATATTCATAAAAAAATGACTTTGATGTCAAGTGTACAGAACGGTCTACCAAGATTTTATATGTATGAAAGGCATGGATTGTTTACCAATTTCTTTTTGTATTCCTGAGCGGTTTTCACTAATAATATGAATCTACAGCCACTAATAGGTGGTGACTCATAAAGAAGGTTCTGGCGTACAATGCTTTTTGGTACTTTGCTAAATCCTATAAAGGCATTTAAAAAATGCATTCTATATACATTACCTATAAGATCTACAGCAAATATCCTAACATTGTCTCTTAGCTTCATATACGCAGATGCGAGATGTCTAGACGCCGCTGCATTATCAGTTAGTTCTATCGCCAAAAGAAAAGCAGATAGCACGGGATCACAACTTGTATGAACCAAGTATGCAGGGGAAGATATCGCTCTATACACTGAGAGCCTTGCACTGCTGGTGTAAAGTGGGTCTTCTGTCACGAAAGAATTCCTTAAAAATTTTCATGATTACTTGTATTATATCTTGTTATAAACATTGAATTTTCTAGTCAAGTTTCTAAATGTATCTGTGCATGCAGTAGATGTCGCGTCTACACGCAGTTGTTAACAGAACTCATTATTCAAACTATTTGAAAGAACTGTAAAAGGAGTTAATATTACTAATAGTAGTACTACCACTAGTATAGTAAATTTTCCGTTGCGTACTACCGTGGACAAACCCTTTGTAGGTATAAACACAATTCTAGCGTGACAACCACTAATATGTCGTAAATTGTAAAAGACAAAAATATGTAGGTAGATAAGTAAGTTTTGATACTAACTTGCAAGCAATACATGGGCATTTGGGGAAATGCGGTCGTAAAATTGTGTGACCTCGTGCCAATAGCATTCCAATGATTTCATATCGGCCTAACTGGGCAGCCAATATTATAGGTGTTACATGCAAAGGAAATTCTGTTGAGTGAGCAGCTCCACCGAACTCCAATCCTGGAGACACTTTCTTTAGCGCGTTCAGTAACATTTCTGTAAACATCAGGAGTTGCTTGGACTAAATTCTTTCTGGCTTAAAAATATTTACCTTAGATCTAATATATCCATGAAATAATCTGTTTATTTATAGAGCTATTACCTTTTCTCCGCCTCTTCGTCAGTTTAAGCCTGGGTATGACATTTTTTTAACTGACATAAAACGAAATAATGAGAAATTTTAATATCAACAGCTAAAACTTAAAAAATAGCTCTACGCGCGTTTCCCATAGTATGTTATAATTGACGAAGGAGCATATGATAAAAATGTAAAAGTATTAGTCATGCAAATATAAGCAAAGAATTCTTTGTGCTACATTTTATCCTCAGTTGCATGACGAAGGGTTTTAAATGTTCCATTTGAATTGGACTTCGTCATCATCTGCCTACATATTAACTTAAAAGGTAAGTGAAAGTAAATGCGAGAATACCCAATATTTTAATACTGTTATCTCGTACGGCTTGCAAGGCGGTGTCACCAATTTCTATATTTGTAAATTTTAAGAGAAATTCCACCATATCTTCAAATCTCTTTTGGACGGAAACGTGTAGCGCTGACACGCCCTAGTTAAAATGACATTTATAAATGAACGCATTCATACCTCGCAATCAGAACTCAGTACTTGGATTAATATTTAAAGCTATTAATTATAATATTACCCACTACCTGAAAATTTGTGCAATTAATATTAAGCTCGGGATGGTCTTCTATATATTTCTTTACAGCGGCTACACTATTTTCAGACACTAAACGTATATATTCAGCTTCACTAGGTTGTAGTTTGGGTAAATATACACGTTGATGTTTTATATTTTTGTTTGCATAATCTTCTGTTACCTGACAAATATTAGTATAATCGAATTCGGTTAATCATTGATATCTCTGGATAGTAGTAACCTAAAGCGTAGATAAAATAATGTGATAAACTAAGTCTTCCATTACTACATAGAATCCCCCCCCCCCCATTACCATTAGACCGAAGATCTCCTATATGTTTTGAATTACTTGTATTTTTTCAAACAGAAATAATACCTGACCAGCAGCGAGAATACAGTGGGCCACTTCCTACTTTTCAAATTATTCCTACATCGCTAGCATTCAGATGACAAAGAACTTGAATGAAATTGGCAAGGTGAGGTCTTTGTACCTTATTCGTCTTAATATTGCGTTACCTTATCATCAGACTTCCTGTGTTTCACAAAGTATGTTTTACTATCAAATCGCATTGTTTTTCCTTGAGATGGTCTGGTTAGTTCACATTGTTCCTTTTTGAGATAATGTAAGAGACAACCAGTTGATTTTGCGAATCTATCTGCACGATTTTCAACTACATTATGTAATTTATGTTCTAGTATATTTGACGTTGAAGTAGTAGACTCTTTACAACAGCTACAAGCTTCTTCTACAAAGTTAGAGTTTTCTTCTATCTTCATAGATTTACGCTCGCTTTTAGCGGATATTAAACTCGTGTTATTGATATACTCTTGTTCTTGTATTGGACTGTTTGGTAAACTATAGTTTTCTATTGAATCAGTAACATTAGATCTTGATGATTTATTCTTTTCTCTATGTTCCATCGCGCTAATATGATAGAATTGGGAGAATACACAGCAATGAAATAAAACTATTGATTTAAGTGAGATTGTATTTTCTACTAAGAATTACATGTGCAAAGTGACTTTGTCGTGTTTACCCTTAGATTTTCCTGATTTTTCGTTCGTTCTTCTTCTTCTTTTATATTATGTCAAATAATAATAGTAGATACAAAAAAAAACATTTTTCAGTTCAATTCAATTAAATTTTTAGATTGTGGCAGTTGTGAATTGCTTTTTCCTTTGATACTTTACGTCCGTTTGTCAAAGTTGTCAATATTTAAATGTATTATGATATTTACAATAGGGCTAGAACAATACTACAGAGTATTTATAACTGAATTAATACTGATACTAATTAGAAAAAGAATTATAATAGATTAGTTATTGCGTGTGGCTTCATCCACGGGAAGGCTTTTTTCGAGATAAAAGGACACAGGTTTTTATCCTATATTTTCCCGGGATGGATAACCTCTGCTTCCTTTCCTGGGTCTCAAACTATCTCGTTACCAAAATTCATCCAAATTTGTTCAGTTGTTTTTAAGTTTATCGCTTTCAGAGGGACGCGGCGGAGAAATATCATTTTATGATATGTAATGACAGGCAAAGGTTTTTGTCTATCTCTATGTAGGTATATAAGGATAAGCAAATAAGAAATATTCCTAAAGGTGTGTAAATAGTAAATAAATAATTTAAAGAATGTACGATATTTACTAGTTTATACGAATAATAAATAATTCACTCATATGCTTATATTAATTTTCATTATACATGGTGTAAAGCAGTGCGAAGTACGAATAAGATCTTGTCAGTATCTGTAAAAAATATTAGAAGATATCAAATATTTACATTGAGGAAGAAAATAAATTTACACGCAATGAAAGCGGGTCTATAGAAGGCTCTATTCGTTGTAAAGTAGCCAAACGGTGCATTATTCATCACACACGTATATTTCCTTGAAAATGATTTACGATATTACACCATCATTAAAAAGCTCGTACCATCTATCCTCAGCAAAGTATCTTGTATTTAGTTGAAGCCGTAAATGTTCATCGATAAAGTCGTAGTTTCCATTAAAGAAATTTCATAAGACCATAACAATTTCACTACCGTTAATATTTTCTTGTTCGTCTAAAGCCACCGCGCTTATATTGATTGAAAACATGAAATAATATTGATTATATTTTCCAAATGGTTTTACATGTTGAATTTTTAACAAGAAATTAATATACAGTCATAAGTCTGTTTATTATATTATACTTACAGCAGAATATGTGACGAGAGAAATGTTTGTGAATTTCATCGCCGTAAATGCTATTGGTTTTTGAGCTCTAAAATATAAATAAATTATTATTATAACAATGTAATCAATTAGAATACCGCATACTCGCCGCATCAGTCAAGAGTACCTTTAGGAAAGTGTGTTAATATTTACGTTACCTCTGCATAAGGAAAAGCAAGGCTCGGCGACATCTGGCGTTCGTGCAGTACCAACCACTGTTATAAGCAGCCGCCGCTACATCTGCGTTCTGTGAAATAATCTCAATTATTTGTATTTTTTTTTCGTACATTATACGGATGTTATTATATCGGAGTGGAAAAAAATATAAAATCTGAATTTGAGAAAAATATTGCAACAGATAATTTTAAAAATGCTGGATCTAAAAACTACATGTGAATATATCTAAGAATTTATAAAGTTTAAATATAAATATTACAATAATTATTAATAATCTAAATCGGCGTACAAAAGCATAAATTTTTTATGTGTAGTGTTGTCTGTTAACATTTAAAATTTCCACCTATTTAAAATGGGCTTATAATTTGGAAATATAATTAAAGCATTGTATCATAAATAAAAAATGATCTAGAAAGGCCTATATACCGAACATGAATATATAAAATAATAAGATACTAACTGCGTGAAAAATATCATCCGCATACCAACACAACATTCCGATTTGAATGAGAGCTGACCCCAAAAACAACTTGTTGCTGACTGCCATAAACGGTTCCAAAAGCTGAAAATAAAAGTCAGCAAACATTTACTTGAAGTAATAAAAGTGAGAAATGACCTTGAAAATATACTCACCACTATGACGAAGACGACGCAGCAAATATTTAAAGAGCTTAATACAATATTGACCAGATTTGATAGCGAGAAAGCGTCCTCCAAGTCGTAGCAATAACTGCAATTTTGCCAATTATAAACCATTATGACTAACATTCTATTAATCAGGACTTATTTCTATTTTTAGCGTGTTCTACTTTTTCATTTATTTGACTCAGAAGTCGTATTTGACACACATTTATAAATGCGTCATTAACCATGACTTAGCAGGCGGGAGAGAAAAATTAGAATCTATTAAATTTGTATAAAAACTCAATCACTTTTATTTATTGATTTTTAACTTGATACTCCTAACCTCCCCAAGTATTTTGTTAGTAACTTCGCTGTTATAAACTTACGTGATAAGACGTTGGTGCAGTTTAATGTTTTCTAAAATCTCGTGGTAGTATTCATCGTCAGTTTTCTCGGTCGAAGCGAGGGATTCCAAACGGCGTTTTAGCATCCTCAACAACATGCTGATGTGACTCGCCATACCAGAAAGAAGTAAGTCCGTGGACACCATTATCCAGACGCATGTTTGCCCTTCGAAAAATATTGGTCATCATATTAATTATGGGTATTTGGTAATATTGAATTTAAGTTTTAGTCACTATAAAAACTATAAATGTAAGTATAATCTATACTTATAATAAATCTGTAGAGAGGTCAATTCTGTACATGAAATATATTTCCAAAATAACTATCAGGGGGTGATTAGGGATCGATACTGATGCCAAAAATGCAATTAGTAAAATTTTTGTCTGTCTGTCTGTATAACCGTCATAGAAACCAAAACTACTCGACGGATTTTAACGAAACTTTTTACAATTATTTTTCATACTCCTGAGCTGGTTATAGTATACTTTTCATCATGCTACAATTAATAGGAGCAGAGCAGTGAAGGGAAATGTTGGGAAAACGGGAGAAGTTACTCCATTTTTTAAGCTTCCGTCGCGTGTGCAACCTTAACCTTGGTTAAAGCTACACAGAAATCATGTATGACGGAAATGTTCTCCTTAAAATTATGTAAAAAATATCCCACGACAGCATACGTCTATCTTTTATGGTTGACTCACAATAACACGTGTAACTCCCGATAGGTTAGCAGTTCGAAGCTTTCTCATTATATTTGTCTACTCTTACGTTTATAACACTCTCAGTCATCCCTAATTAAAAAAGTTAACATTATTAAATATTCCATAAAAAGAATCATAGAAATCGATATAGAAACACCAAAGTTATACATGAAAAATACGCTAATAATAAGCCATCACGCGTTATTTTCATGTAAGGGTTACATTGGCTACTTTTTTTTACGAAAAACGACGGAAACGCGGACGAAGTCGCGGACAACAGCTATGCTATATAAAATACCGAAATCGTCATAGGTTTGCCTATAATATTAGAGGAGTTCCTTCGCTTTCACCAGGATCCCATCATCAGACCCTGACCGGACAATCGGACCACCTGCATATCACCATACATTAAAAAAACATCCCAACAAATTGAGCATCTCTTCCATTTTTGAAGTCCGAAATCCACGCGGGCGAAGCTGCGGGCGGAAGCTAGTTATAAATATTATTTTAAATTTTTAGAGGTCAAGCAAAGTAATGGCAACTGTAGTATATTGTAAAACTATATTATTTGTGATTCTACTTTGGGTCACACGCATTATGGTAGGTAGTTTGGGCCAATGTCCATCAAAATGGTCTGACCTACTTTAATCATAAGCATGAAAGTCAAAGTCACGTAATCTCAACCGACGGCGAGCCTTTTGATTTGATATCATTAAGTTATTAGAAGTAGACATCTCTACCTTCTATCGAAAGTTGAACTCTAACTATTTGTTTTGAGTTCATCATGCGATCGCAATTATCTGTTCGTGATAAAGTTTTTGGCAACTTATGCAGCGTATAATCAAACGTTTGAAGTGGATTAATTGCCAGTTGTGCTCTAACTATAGTGTTGATCGCAATGTGATAATAGTGGATTTACGATGATTGTACACTATTAAGACTTTCTCTTATTATTTGTCGATATAAAAAAAGTTTATAGTATTGTTAGATTTCGGTGGCGCTAGATCAGATGTAGTTTAAAAAACATGTTATTTTTCAAATGGTGAGACAAGTTACTACTGAACATAATTTATTTTAAGAAAGCGTATGTTACATAGTCAAATCTTTAAAGCAAATGAGAGAAATTATGAAAATAAGTATACTTTTGCAAAATTTTGAGTTATATTGATTTACGTAACTCTAAAGAAACAATAAAACCGGTCATGAGCAGGCCATGTTCGTAGGATTTTGCGACGGATAAACTAAAAATAACGGTCGGGTCTATCTCGTAAATTATTTGACTCGTGTAGGTCCGAGTACGTTTAAAATTATTTTCAGTTTATATTTTACTGTTTTATTTTTTCCTATATCTTAAATTGTTTTCATAATATATTGGTAATTGAAAACCTAATAAATGGCAACTTTGGTCTTCGATATATATGGGCCTAATAACGCATAAACGCGTTACAACTGCGCTATAGTTTTGTCTAGAGAAGGAATTAACCGACTTCAAAACTGGTATGAAAGCTTTGTAATTACATTTTAAACATTTATTATATTCATACCCGTCGGTAATCACCATTTCACCTCAAATTAGCATTGTACCTAGGAATTTCTTTAGCAATATGGGTATTAATCGCACAACAAATGTAAGTGTAAATTCCAGTCCATACCAATTCTCCTGCGTATTTAACATGGTATTTTTAACTGACTTCAAAAAAAGAGGAGGTTATCAATTCGACGTGAATGTTTTTTTTTATTATCTACTTTAGTATGGAAGATCATTCGATCTTGCAATACCGGATACCGGTGTTAGTATGCTACTATAAGTACCCTGGTACTAGTTGAGATTTATGTTACTAACCAGCAAAAATTTCAAAGATGTAAACAGCGACGTGCGCTATCGTTTGATGTTTATCGAATGGGTACCAAGACACCCATACGTAGCCGACTTGCGCGTCTCCATCCTGCCATAACCGGTAGAAGTACACTGCTATAGGTGTAACATTGTAGAACCACACTCCTAGCACGTTCACGGCGAAATACCCTGCGATACAATAACATTATTAAATTTATATGCGTGTTCGGACGGCATTCTATAATAATTCACAAAGGTGGTTACCATAATTTAGAAATAGGAATAATGTAAATTATATGAACATTATAAATTAGAAACTTGTGTCATTGTAAATATTTTTAAATATATTTTTAAATTTTTTTTATATCGCACTGGAATGGTAAGAATATGTTCGCTACTCTATAAAAGCTAGAAGATTTTTCCATAGCAGTTGCACAATTTTTATATAAACTGTTCCCGGCAGATAAGTAGCGAATTAGCTTGACATCAGCTAAAATTTTAAGTTTCTTGTCGACTCAATCTAAAACACATATTAACTAACATTTATGTGTAATGCGTAACGCGTCTAGGCTTTTGTCTTTAATCGCTTGAGCCTCGTCTTCAAGGGGTGGCGTCGGCCAAATGCCCACCAGTTCGCGCAAGAGTTGACTGAACACGTCCTTCTTGTACCACAGGGCAAACACCTTTGCAATGCCTGCAAAATTATATTATAAACTTTATTTTTTATTTAAATATTTACGTTACAAACAATACAATATACATGATAACAATATACCAAAATCAGTAAAGAGAAACCACAAACGATTTACATATCGCTGCTATATTTTGTAGTGGAGTTTGCATAATTTTAATATATTTTTTTTAACAATTTACAGGGTATTTAACGGAATTCAAAATGCAATTAATATAATAATATGTATGTTGGATACAGAAATGTAATCATTAAAAAAATGTTTAATAAAAAATGTAAACAATTAACATGAAACACACGTATAAAAGGCAACGAACATACAAGGATTTGTTCACACGTTTAGTATGTAGGTTGATTATTATTGTTGTGAGGGCAATAACCACGTACTTATTCGCATACTCACTGAGAGCGCCGTATCCAAAAGTATGGAAAAGTGGAACAACATCCTCTACTCGCGGCGAATTCGCTAGTGTGAGGCCTATGTACATAATTTCACTGAAAACGTGATAGCAAATACTGCAGACGGATAACGCGAACATTAGCTGTTGTCTTAAATGCGCCGACGCGTTTTTGTGTTTCTCAAATGATAGCCCAATACGGCGCATACAAAACGCGCTGAGCTTCAGAGACTCATCAATTTCTCTTTTAGCTTGCTCCATTGTTGGCCCAGACAGTTTAATAGACCTTTGTGTCCGCAAAAGCAAACACAATTGGGCCAAAACCTACAGGCCAAGAAAATATGTAGAGTGTGAAGTGGATAAATAATTTATTGTTTTAAACCGACGGACGGTGGGCGTGGACACAGAAGTTTCTAAACGTCTAACTATTGATAGAATAAATATACCTTCACCTTATCAGTTAATTTGAATTGTTGTTTCAAACTATGGATCATACTGCAGTATTTTGATTTATTAATATTCTGTAGAATTTTATATTACACCATAAGGTGATCAAATAAACATAATTCTTACTATGATTTTCGATATTTTTTTAATTTAATAAAATAAACTATACATGTATACATATAGGTACGTGACATGTGTTTTTAATAACAGGATGAGTAATGTATATGGATTATTAAAAGTATAAGTGAATACTAGTGAAGAATGATAGTAGGTTTTCAGTGTAATGTAACGGAAAAGAGTCATTTAATGAATAGTGATACAATAACTGTCAACCAACAATTGTATCCAAGAAGTGTGTGTGCGTAATAGTAGTTGAAAAAGTGAATAGTGAACCGATCGTCTAGTCCCGTAATGGGATAAATCTCATAGGTTCGATGGCGCGACACTATTGAATTGAAATATACAATATACATGTTCCCCATTGTTACGGTAACAGCAATGTATTATTGACACGCAAACTTGTTTAATTAATATTCTGACACGTTGGGAGCGAAACATTGAGCGGTCGATTACCTCTCGTTAAACATTTCTTCGGCTATTACAATATTGCTGTGATGCAGATATAGACATTTCCAAAACGTTTTGCAAGTCTATCATTTGAAAGTTTGGTTTCTTCTTTTTAATTCATTTCACTACCTATCGAATTTCATTTAATTTTCGTCTGAGTTGCTTTTTGTGAAACTCGTTTGTATGCTTTATATTTGATTTGGTTGATTTATTTTCGTGTAGACGATTTAAATAATGCGCTGTAATTTGATTTAAATTTATAATTTTAAGCGTTTCATTGAGTTAGAAAGTGTTACCAGGATCCAAATGCCGAAGTTTGTCTTTCTTCATCTTTTTTAATGATATTTTGATCATAGTTAATTTAATAATATACAACTTATGTTTCATTGTTTTTTCATAGAGGTCGCTGGTTCAAGTCTTCTCAACGAGGCCTTTTCAGTTCACTAGCTCGTCATAAAAGCGTGGTCAAATATCAATATATTTGATCGCAATCGATTCGCGTGCAATTACGTGAATTGTTACAACGTACTTTTCTCGCTATTGCAAATACTTTACCCGTGATTACTTTTGTAGCTGATATTTGCTCTTCTTGGTTCCGGTGAAGACCTTACATTAATCATTATTGTTAAAATGGTTACGTTGAAAGCAAATATGGATAAAATAATTGTTTTCCAATATTACGGTGGGCTAAAGAGATGAATATCAAATACACTGAAAAAAGAAAAAGAAAACGGAAGCTCATTTTCTGATTTTCTATGGACGTCAAAAAGTGATAAAGTGCAGGTCCTTACAATATAAATCCCGTAAAGGAAAATATCTCTAGCACACGCGGTAATGTGATCGGAGAAATTGAAAAGACCGTAACATTTTGAAGGATGCGTTAAGCATGATAAATGGAAACATAATAGTTAGAGCGTAAACACGTTTGGTGATAATACATATTAGTTTTGCTTGAGTACAGAGTATATTATGAAAGAAAAAATACACGTTACCACGCTAAGCACACAAAGTCTGCCACCGCAGTCAATAATGCTAATGAGCACTCTGTTTTCGTGAACGAGATGAGCACTAATATAGTATAGACCCAAATTTAGAGTGATTTAAGAATTTCCCGCTAGAGATCGCGGTGTTTCGGCAAATTTAGCACGCGGCCCGCGGTCCGTGGCGAGCTTTACAGTTCGCCACCGTTACGCGGCGATTAGGCTGCGCACGCGCAACGTGTACCGTCACCATACCGCGCGCGCCTGCAACGTAAAGTCACTTGTCATTATAAAAGCAGTAATAATCATAACGTATATTACGCCGCGTAATGTCACATGATACTTCAAAACTCTTAAAATACATCAACTGTTGTGTATTCATCAAAAATTGCTTCCCAATAACGTGGTCTATCACGTTGGATCAACCGTCGATCAATGATTTAATCTTAGAGTTGCAAATTAGTACGCGTCATGAATGTAGAGTAATTAGTACATGCGCATTGACCTAATATATTTTATGAAAGTAAACACAAATGTTCACTTGTAACGTGTTTGTAATAACAAACCGTCATATTTTGTTCAATACTTGATACTTTCCATCTTTATATTTGCTTGTTAATAGATCTTGGTAATGTAAAATTAATACTGTCGAACGTTCGACGAAGTAAAAGTGCTGCGTATTCAAAGCTTTAAGGCGACCCAGATCTCATCGCTGGAGCTGATCGCGCAAAAACATCTGACTCGATATCTCCAAATAAAAGGTGTGAAAACCAAAGTGAAACATACAGAAGTAAGGCCACCATGTCACGTAATCCGAATTTGGATCATCGCAAATTACGAGTGATATTGTTTAAGATATTTATCTTAATTATATCTGACTAAAGTGCATGTCTTGTCTATCATCATGACATATTAAATAAAGATTGTAAATATAGGTGCATCCGGATTTGCGGTCTCATAGCTGGTAATACGGCTTTATACATTTTTTTCAGGATGATGATATTAAGATAAAGTTAAAGTGGCAAAAATATGACACGGTTATAATAGTAATTGCCTTCTGCAGATATATACATATACCGGTTTACGCTTTTTTGTTCTACTTTGTAAAATACTTACAAATAAAGTCGATAAGCCTGATCGATTTTAGACTTTTAACCCCCGACGAACAAAAAGGGATTATTATAAGTTTAAAGTGCGTTTCTGTGTATCTGTATGCCTGTCTGTGGCATCATAGCTTCTAAACGAATGGATTGTTTTTAATGCATTTTTTCTAGTTTAATGGTGAGGTGGTTGTGATGGTTCTTAGCTATAATTTATAAATATCTGTTCAGGTATTTGTCGATTAGCTTATTTCCTACTTTAACGATGTTACATTGGTGGTATTTTCATGGTTACTAGAGCTCATGATGTAGCATTAAGTAGTTCACGTGATACCCAACTCTTCCGAAATTTATAGCAGATACAGCTTGTTTGCACTCATAAAAATGGTCCCAATAAGTAGGTGTTAGATAGGTCATGATTAAAGTCTCATGGTGAAGTAAATAGTAATTTAAAGAGTTTGAAATAAAAATGAATAACCTCTAAAAAGTAAAAAAGTCATATGTGTTTGTCATTTAACTTGCTTATACTTAGTAATATTTAGATCAAAACGTCGTCGCGTCGAAGAACCAAACCCCGGACCGATGAGATAAAAATGCTTCCTCAACGAATTAATCACCTATAATAAAATGAAATGAAAAACAAAGGCATTTTATTTTTTTACGTTCTTGAGGTTTTTAGTGTTGGTAGTTATTTAATAAATATCTTAGATAAAGACATTAGGTGAATCTCATCTTACGAAAATCTTATTTCATTAAGTACAAATGATAAAAGCTAGCGAGTGTGTGCTAATATGACAGAAACCGTAAATATTTATCTAGTACCTGTTACTAGTGCCTGTACTCTTGATTTGATTAGTATCATTAGTGTCATGCATCTGTTCACGATGACAGCTAATAAAAATGTTCACAAAAAGTGAATTATTATATTTAGCATCTCAGTAAATTTGCCTTAGTGTAAGGTATAATTAAAAACAAATTACCTAATCTCTATATTTAAGTAAATAGGTGTATTTTTATGACTTCTTAGATTAAGTGGTGTTAAGATTTATTATTAAGTAAAATTGCTTGATACATACAATCAACGTATTGTCATTGCTATCATAAGAACTATATATGTACATACACACAATGGAATGTACCTAGTAAGTGCTCTGAACATTAACACGATAACCCACATCATGTGTATTAAATTTATTCGGAAAATTGCTTTTATGGTAACGAGTAAAAAATCTGATATTAATCTTAATGCAACTTTATTCGAGCTTGGCGATTTTGTTGGTTTTACACTAATAAGTAAAGCTATTTGTAGCATCGACGATGTTTGCGTGAATAAACAGATAAACATCATTCCAGTACGCATCGGGGACCAGCGCGATTACTTTAATAGCGAAATGGACGTCGTATTTTATTATTTGATTGTTAAAACGAATGAAGTCAATAAATAGGCAGCGTATGCTCTTTTTATGATTAATTGCCGTTTAACGCTTAAAATATTACCTACATAGGTGATCAAAGTCATTAGACATCTAAGCTAACATAAATGATTTTTTTACCCAAAACATAAAATACCTCTGATTTAAGTCTCTATTTGCGGCAACTATTGGTAGAAATACATTCACGGTCACGGACAAGAAAATGAAAGCTCGTAATCTTTTTAAATTTAGTTCTATGTGTGGTCTGTCAATTACAATAATATAGGAGCAGTGGCTATGGGCGCCCGTATATGGTGATGACATAACTTAATGCTCAGAGTCAATATACGCATGGCGACGCTTAAAAAGATGTTGTGAGGTTAAACACTGCACAGGTTAAGTATATGGCCTGCGGAAGTACCCTGATAGAGTTAAATCATATAGAATCGTAACTAAATTAGCAAATGAGTTGCAGTCTACAACCTTGTAGATACATAACAAGAACGAATGTTCGAGATTTAGAAAATGATACAGAAAGACGATGGGGAAGAGATCAACCAGGAGCACGGATTTCTACACTATCTGATGTAACGCAAATAGGAATGAAAAAAATATCATAGAATTCCCAGAAAGTGATTTAGTGTCAATGAAAAAAGAGATCACTACAGGGACGCTGCGTATCTCAGTAAGTTATTTCAATAATATAAGCATGACTAATTACTTAAACATAGATAGGAGTCATGACAATTAACATTAAAAATTTACTACTAATTAAATAATAAAACAAAAATGAAAAGAGAAAGATCTACCACACACCTGCAACCTTTCGCTGGTAGAGGCACGTTCAACTTCATTAGCCGGTAGCCTGAATTACTGTTTGTAACGATAGGCTAATCCATCTACTCCTATTGTTCAATGTACAGATTGATTTCCATTCGAAACTGTATTGGGTTCATCATTTCGCCGTAATTGTTTTCTTCGCATCAGAACAGCACTGTGTTCATTACGAAGTTCGAGCGACTTGTCCCGCAGTACGAAGTAGTGGGAGACAAGTTTCTTAGCCGAAGTCATCGGCGAAGTACATCATTAGGAACCGAGTAATTGAATCTTTTACAAATAAAAATAGATCTAGACATGCCGTGTGTAGTGTAATTTAAGATTTTCATCGCGCGAATAATGAGTAAGCCAATGCGAAACAACATTAACTTTCACTGATGTATCTTCGAGTACGCTTCGATGTTGGCCTTAAATTCCGCTTTAGGAAACCGCAGGAAGTGAGATTAAAACGTTGTTCGTAACGTTTGTTTTTGTTATTGTACAGATTGGAACCATTAAGCAATAATCATATGCGAAAAAAATTACATCTTTATTATCTTTTTGCTTCTAGAAATTATGTTAATCACAATGTACTTTTTAATAAGATCACGATTGTGCTGTTCTATGTCATTAGAAATTGAGGTATATTTAGCAAATAATTTAAATAGTTAAAGAGTTCAAGAATCTGAGTGAGATGTAGACTCCGACTGTGAATATAAATAATTGCATTTTTCAAATCACTGCATTGAGTATAAGAAACTTTCTATGTAATAAACGTGTAAAATCATTGTTGACCGTTTAGTGTTTTATTTGTAAAAGTGTTCGCCTTTATCACACTGCTAGTGACACATCAAATATTTTACGCACGGATGGCAATAAAAATATACGCTGCACGGCTGTCTATGGTAGACGTCTTAAAGTACCTCGTCTTATTTTGCTTTAAGCAAGATATCTTGGATGTGCAAAATGGATCTCTTTAACATGTGATTCGTCTTGATATATAGCACGCCCCACGGTATAACATTGTCAGCTTTCTTGTTTCTGTGTGGTTCACTTTTGGATTTGCTTCGTGGTGGTGAGTAAACATGTTATTCGATGTCACATATTATATTTGTTTTCTTTTGTAATTGTTTATAATTTAGATTTTAAGGAACTGTATATTTTATGGAATTGTCATGAGGCAATTTTGTTATTCTATTATCCTATATAGTTTTGTTCTTTGAAAAAAGGGTTATAAAAAGCAACTGAGGATCTAGGTTATTCACGACCCTGACCTGGACACATGGATTAAAATATTACTAGGTAGCCCTAGTAAGAATAAATACAATGGGTTTA
Organism: Manduca sexta; assembly: GCF_014839805.1. NCBI lineage: Eukaryota > Metazoa > Arthropoda > Insecta > Lepidoptera > Sphingidae > Manduca > Manduca sexta. Next base: position 6,691,428 of record NC_051142.1, on the reverse strand, counting down.
TAAGTATAATAAAATTAAAGGACATACGCATTTTTTATTTTGTTAAGTTTCTTGTGTCGGAGGTTATTTAAATTTTTCAATAAATGTGACTTTAACCACAATATTTTTTTAACAAAGATCTTAAAATCAGTACTTTTGTTATGGTATAAAGATAGTCATTTATAGTAAAATACCAATAACAATAATATTTTACAAATTATTAGGAAATAATATTATCCTTAGCTAGCACACGCTACCTTTTATTTTAAAAACCGTATTTGTCGCGGATAGAATTACGAGCAGAAGCTAGTATTAAATGTAATTTATTAAATTAGAAATTCATCTTAAAAAGATTTTCCGGTATTTCTGCGTAATGTAACCGCAAATGGAAGAGCGTCCATAATTATCCGAGCTAACGTGTGTTTTAATCACTTTTTGTTTTTTATTGACCGATTTCACAACCTCTCAATTTCACAATTCACAGACTGGAGAATAATAAGTTAAGTTATGTATACGGACAATGTCGAGGGCAAGGTCATGAACAATTGTGGATATTCACGTGAAGTAAATTTTTTTCTCAAAAATCCCACAATGCCTGAAGATCAAGGGCTACAACCAATGTGTGTTGCCCATACTCACCAACGGTCAGAAATGGCCACTCGCTGTAACACATTTATATAAGATCTGCGTAGCTCATCTAACCATGGCACGGGCCATGCTAGATATCCACCTGGCAGTTCGTGGGCCAAACATACAAATTCGACGTCACACTAAAGTTGAAGAGGTAGTCTCACGCATCGCCAATCTGAAGTAGAGATGGGCGGGACAATTTGCTAGACAGCAAGAGGTGGACCAAGCAGTCACCGAATTATACACGAAGAAAGGTCACAGTGAGAGAGGCAAACCACCAGCCAGGTCAGATGACAACGCGAGGTGTGCCGACAAGCAGGGGTTGAGGTGCTCAAAGAGCTAGAAAAAGTGGCGTGATAGAGAGGAGCCTGGTACCCAGCTGTGGGTGCAGACGGGCTGATTTGATGATTGATGAAAATTTAACCCGGGACACAATTATATTACTTAGGTTCTTACATAAAACAAAAATAAAACCTTTCTTCGGTCTTCTTTCGATCGCCAGTTTGGGTAAATTCAGGCAAACTAAAGCGGTTAGAGATAATAAATAAACTTTATAGTAAAGTATGGACACATTTAACTAAATTTTACTTAACTATGACCATGCCTTTAATATCTAGCCAGATTTATGGTATAAATATTTAATTATTTATTATTGTTCAATAAAAATACATAACAATATAGAAAGAAACTTTATGCAATAACTAAACTACCTTTTTTATATGATTTAATAATTGTATGTTATTAAATGTAACAATTTGATTGTTTTATTTCTTACTATCATTTTAAGGAAGATGAATGATCTGTTTATTTGATTTTGATATATTAATAAAGATAATAAATGCTTTGCGATATTAATGCAAAGATAATTGTATGCTGGTGAGGTTCCCAGCATTTATTTATAATCAATTAAACATTACATCCGGCATTAATAATGTTGGTAGAAAACATAGGATGCTGCACTTTTGCAAATGTATTTGATATCAATTGAAGTTTCGTATGCCATCTGGCTACACTTCTACTGGCTATATCTAAAGCTCTCGATCGTCAAGGCAAATAGCTTTCTGCTCGAGGTATTTTATTGAAAATTCGATATATACTTGAAAGGGCTGCAGAGGGAAGATGATTCTGTGTCCTGCGCGCGCGCTGCAAGACTAATAATGGCGTAGCATGGTTGTGTGCAGGAATCCGTTATCTGGCGTCAGGTTACGTCCACGTCTATATAAGACGGTGGCGTCTTCTTCACCATTTCATTCCGTTTGTGACGCTCGGCCGGTTGCGTGCCCCTGTGTCACGCGCCCCGGTGTCTGTATTCGCAGCGAACGTTCGCGTCGAGCTTCGTTCATTCCATTCGAAGCGTTCACTTCCTGTGCTCGCGGTTTAGTTCCCGGAACGTAGTTCGGTTTCTTGTGAACAATAAAGGTATTCACGTGAGAACATTTTGTGCAGCCGGCGCTCTCCTACAGGTTTTATATATTTTTTTATTAATAAATGTGTTTTAGCATTTTCTGAGTATACCAGGTGTTTCATGACAAGTCACATTATGATTCCCAAAAGTCGTTACAGTATTGTGAAAATTTACAAATAGGGAAAGAAAATATAAAAACATATTAATTTAATTACTATATAAAATACTTGCATTCCTTAGTCTTTGTAATTAATTTTAGAGTTTGTATTTCTTATATTTATTTACGTTAATTTTAATTCAGTTTTAAATCTCTATTATCATGTTAAAGTAGTTCTTATACAAATAATGAGAGTTTTTTGAGTACGATTTGTCTTGTTGGGTACATATAGATAGAGGTTTATTTCATGACCGGTTTAAAGGTTTTAGCTACGTTAAGACTTTTATTAAATACAATTATGTTTATTCCGAACTTAAGCTAAGTATTCTCAAAGGTATAAATCTGATAATATTGTGCTCAGAAACTTATACTATTAACAGGTTTAAAAAGTCCACAGTAATTTTTGGAAACATAATTTTCACCAATGATACTATACTACGATGTTTAATATGTTTTATTTAAAGTACAACAGAGTATGATTAGAAAGAAGAAGGTTATATTACTGTCTTATAAATAGTTATTGTATAGCTCAACCTACCACTGTTTTATCTTACGTTGAATAATTTGGCATAGAAAAATATAAAACACCGATTATGGTAATTATTGTTTAAATGTGTTTATTGGAAAGCCCTAAAATGTAAACTAAGGTTTATTAAATATTTCGTATAGGTTGGATTTATATTTGATTTAATGCTATAGTCAATAAAACGAATAATAAAAAAAAATATTACCTCGAAGGGTTATAAATTAAATAATACATCAGAAACTCAGAAATCGGATTAGGAACATTAAACTCGATCGTGATTAGAAATTAAGAAAGGGCATTAGAAGACAGATTAAATAATCTCGAGAGAAGCTAAATTGTTTTGGTGTACCGTAAAATTTCACAGTTTCACACTTAAGCTCATCATAATTTCCGAGTTCCGCAATGACAATGTGAAATGTTGAAATAATTTTCTCATGCTTCAAGCGCTTATAATATTTACGAAGTTAGTCATCAATCATCGATGTCTGGTATACGCAAAGTAAATAATAATATAATGAGGCTACGATTAAAAAAGGAACATAATTTAATTTTGGTATTGTCAAAGGGGAGTAAAGACATCGCTCGTGGCCCTGTTATGCATTTATATTCAACGGTTTCGAGCAATTAATAAACTATGGTGCCTTTTTATTGTATTGTTTATTTTCATTATTTGCCGGGGCTGCCAACGAACGATGATTTAACGTGTGCTCAAGATGTGGGGACAGACGGAGAAGGTTCGATTATTCTAGTTTTCTAAATAAGGCGACGTTCCGTTTAAACTAGTCTCGGTTGGTTGCAATTGACTTGACTTAGTACTTTCGTATTTATAAACAGCAATTATCTGGGAAGGGTGGAAGCGAAATGAAAATGTAATGGTAGTTGGAATATATACCTATGTACATTTACGATGATGTCAGTTTCTTGACAATAACTTCCTTTCTGGAGTAAATATATTTAAATCGAATAGTCGACAGAAATGTGAACAATGCATACATACATTTTTTTGCTAACTTTCATTTTTACCATATTGAATAATAACTTTCTATAATTGTAAAAAAAGCGACTTCAAAATACCAATTTTGTTACATTCGCGTTACGGTATTAATTTTTAAATGTGGGAGTTTTCGGGTCGTTAATATTGCCTTCTGCTGTTACCGCCACTTTTTATTATTGCCCGAAAGCGGTGAAATGTTTGTCACGTTTGTTATTTTTGCAAATTTTATATTGCATGCCGACATTCACGGCCACGCATGCTTTATTTACTGTATATACGTATACCATTATATATTTACCGTGGGATTTTAAAATGAACTGTACTTCGGAAAAGCTTCGTGTTAATTGAGTTTACTTTTTAATTAATATGCCGTTAGCTTTAGTAGTTGGTCCCTTTAAAATTGGTTCAAGAGAGGTTCAAGTATGTTGCCTTTACATTGACTGCTGTAGTACAAAGTTGTCTTATTCATTGTCGCAAAATTCCTATAATTCGCCGCCGCGCCACGAGGTCTAGTCATATATCCTGAGATGATGAAAAAAGTGACGACGGTCATCGCTTTCTAGGACGGAATGGATTTAATTATACTTTATAATGAAATGTATTTTAAATGCATTAAATTAAATATGTATGATTTGAAACACGATAGTTAGTTAAACACAGGAAACTCCCACAGCGTCGCTAATTTCATAAAGGCTTAATGTGGAGAAGTAAATAATACTTTCGCTGGGAGCTAACATATTAGATTCCTATTAAGAAATCAACCGCATCCAGTTGTTTGTGAAGTAATACTTACAAGGGATGCGTAATAACTAAATTGCAGACACAGTGTCATCTATCTTTTATTCGCACGGTTGTGCCACCCTGGCCCCATTGCACTAGGTAAACGCGAGTTATTGGTACGAAGATGATAAAATGATTACCGTCATTACTAGCGAATTACACGGGGAGTCGTCGGTCGCTTCGATCATTATGTGCGCTTGCGTGAGATACCAAACGCTCGCTCCGCTTTGCCATTGTTTTAATGCTTTTTTTTGAGTAAATGGATTTCAGATTACAAATTTTTATCATTAAATTAAATTATCCGAATGGGTTACCGACACGATTCACCGAGTGCAAGAATTTAGATTAATTGAATAATAAATGGTGAAATAATATTTTTTGTGTTGCAATAGTGTTGGATGCGAGTTGTTAGCGTTATTTAGCTTATAATAAAAAAACTTACTATGTGATATGAACATAGTATACCTGCGCAGTATACTTTTTTTTTTTTTACAAAATGGTGATATATTATAAAACCTAATAGAAACCCCCTTGACCTTGAAAACATTCCCTGGACCTTTGATCTTTGAACTAAACGCGGTTTTTAATTATATCAGATAATAATATCAGAAAGTAAATCATTACAAATCTTTTGGAATATTACATGTATGTACACAAAATTGAGAGGTGTGAATAATTTGATGACATTTACTCCTCCGGAACCTTTAGGCCGTAAGCATTTTTTCAAATTGACTAATATTTCTACATAATTTACATATATATTTTTTGAAACTTGCAACTACTTTTTTAGTAAACTTTACATATTAGATTTCACATGCACTGATCGTCAGCGGGAGCTGACTTAATATGACTCAAAAATTAGTCGAGTTTGCTCCACTGCAAAAACCCAAGTCACTTAAAATAACTAAGTGGAATACTAAATGCGCTTCACTTATTTAGCGTCAGATCAAGCATAAGTAAATTTGGAAAAAGAATTACCTATATATTAAAAAAAAAAAAAATCTGGAAGAATTTAAAATTTATTGAAAATATCTTAAAATATTTGTCAAAATTATACTCATGTAATGTGAAAATACGCGAGAGGCTCAAACTGTGTATCTTTACCATGATAGATTAATAATATTCTAGTATAAAACAGATTATCTAAGCAGACCCATTCATATAGATCAAAGCAGTGGCATTAGACATTATTTAACTCTCAGTGGCGACTATAATGTCATCGCACTGGCTCTAGAAATACATCAGTCGATATGTGATGTTTGTCGGACTGAGTTCGTCAAAAAAGATCGATGAGTCTAGACTTAATTAAATAAACTCGTTTAAGAATAGATTGCGTTTTTTCTTACGCATGAATTGACACTTTTTATAATTTGGGTCCGATGTTCTTAACGGTGGTAGTATGACATCATTAAAACAGTGATTACCGAGAGGCTACTCGCGTAAAGTTATAATTGGATTTCCTTAAAAAATATAATAACATTGACTGCCATAGGTGGCAAATAATCTGAAGTATTATGGGCACCATCAGGAAAATAAAGCTTTTATTATAGTTTCTTTATTACTCGCTATCCCGCTTGCGTTAAAGTTCATTCTCTGGGGATAAAAAGCAGCTCACAGCACTCAGGGATAATATGACTTCCTATTAATGGATGAAATAGGGAAACTCCCACAGGATTACCGAATGTCGTGTATCTGTTAATCTATGGATTATTTAAATTAATAATGTAATTTTACTTTGTTCAATAAATGTGGACCATAATATAGGTATTGTGTAAATGCGGAGCACCCGCTTATAAAGGAAGTAACTCGGAGGATCATCAACATGGGTTGCATTCTAATCTAAAGCCTTCTATCTAAAAAATATGTAATTTTCTCGTGATATCGTTGGATTTATGTTTTATCGCGATACATATATTGTGAAATAAGGCAGAGTAAGGGCAAGAGTGTTCGATTGTGCGTTTAAACGCGCGTATCGGTGTTAGTTCTAAGACTCGTCCAAAAACTGGTTATGCAGACTCCTCGGTGTACAGGATGCTTGTTATTAAAATTTTAATGGCCCTGTCTGCGACGCTCTGCTGTACGTGCACTAAAATCATCTTTTTTATATACATGCGAGCTATAAAGCACTATAGGCATGATGACATGACGATGAGCAGATTTTATTTGCACATTTATTATGAGCTGTAATCGATATTGAGCGAAAAAAGAGATTTTTCGTGTACCTGCTGCGATAGCATTATTAAAAAGTGCCAACTTCATAGAAATTTGCTATAAAAACTCTCAATTTGAGCGTGTAATAACAGAAATAATCATAGACATGGTAACAGTTGTTTGAAGTTGCAAGTGGAGCCAACGGCCACATTATGCGCGATTCATGAAAAATATAAAGAATGAAATTATGAAAGAGAACCGGTTACCCAATTTACGTGACATCCTCAATTTATATAAATTTAATATGTTTTTTTTACATTTGTCATGAACATTTTGCTGCGACATGTAAAAGTAATAAACTCGTAGATGATTCACTGTCTACGGTTACTTCGGCTCCGAGAAATGATTTACCGCGAAATTCTTAGATATTTTTCCTTGAACGACATCTGAATTTATTATAAAAGTATCAATGATATTTTATCTCACAGATACGTCACGATCTAAAAGTATTCAAATATGTACGTACAGTAGTATAAACTAGTGGCATTTTTATTCCTATCATTTTATATTGTAATGTAGTCTTTTCTAAGTAGTCTTCTTTTAGTACATATACTTTTTACCATTAATTTTCGTCACAACACATCAATCAATTCATAGTTTGTTTAATATAATTATAATATTATTAAGATTAAACTATTAGATAATTATATTGATTAAACAAAAAAGTCGAGCGATCAATGGCCCGAACAATCACCGACGTAAGACGTTACCGCAAAAAACCTGGCCACAGTAACCGCATGCGTGGGCGCGTAACCAGTTGGGTGGTTTTTTGCAATCAAGTGCAAGCGGCCTTGACCGTGTGTGGAGCGCCCGCCCAATTCATTGCCCGGCCCAGTTATGAGCTGACATATCATTCCATGTTTACGTGTCAGTAATAAAATTATACTTTTGTTTTATTCGGTTTTATTTTTAAATGAAAAAAAAATCATGTTTTAATTCATGCTGTGACAGCCTGTAATTAAAATAGCACTGCAGCAATTACTTACTGAATTGTTAAAAAAATTATGTAAGGTGTATGTTTTGTTGGCTGTTCAAATAAATTAATAAATCTTTATTTAAGGAGTTTGGTCGTTATTCCACGACTATGTCGCTCCGTATGTCCACTCTTTTGTATGTGAGTAGATTAAATGTAGTCTTTTTCAAACGGTGGTGGTGGTGGTGAGATGTTAGGTATAATTCTTGCATTCAATATAAGAAGTTTAATTGAAAGTTACTGATAAATTATCTAACTTATTTTTAAATGCAGAAAATTTTATTTTGTATGAAAAACACATGATTATTGAAATTTATTATAATAGTTGTAGTTTCGTAAATATTCTTGTAGGCAGAATTAAATGCTTAATAGATTTTTCTTTGAAACATTGCGATGTTCCGGTTTTTTAAGGAACATGACGTAATTAACAATATGTTATGCCTTCGTCTCGCAATAGTTATTTTATTCAAAAAAATTCAACATAAATCGTTAAATATTGTTACAAAAAATGTTTTTGCGTGAATCATTTCGATACCGTGACTTGTTGCCATCATGTTATAAAAGCTCTAATTGTTTTCACGCTTTGTAAATTGTATGAAAAAATGTTGCTTATAGGTAACATAATATGGGTAGCCAACGGTATATAGCTCGTAACTATTCTAAAATCCATGGACGGATAGAGAAAAGTTTTATAACCTTACATCGTTTTATTGTCTTAAATTTGTTACGTAATTGCGAGTTTAGACATATTTTGAAAAACATCGTTTATCAAGTAAAATATTATGCCGAATATGTTAATATAATACTCAAGGCTTAGTGATAATGGCAAGATGTTAAATACATACTTAATATAAAAGATAAAATAAATATCGCATAATTTAATTCTGCAGTGGTTATCCAAAACGTTACACGGTAATACACACGTAATTTATTAATGGAAATTACCAAACAACGTATACACGTTGTTTGGTTATACACATTATATACTAATGACCAACAAAATAGTTAATCATGAAGCTGTTAGTGTCAAAAAGCAACAAGCAGTGGTACGGCTACCGGTCGCAACAATTATATTTCAATATAATATGGGTGCTGTATATTCCGTGAATGTAATTGCGGCGGCATGCACAGTGCAGGCCTGCATACACTCCACAACTTTCCCCCGGGCCCCGACCCAGTGCCCTCGACGTCGACTAACGCGACCCCAATCTTACAATTCCGTAATGTCTCACATTTTATTTGAAATTTGCCGTGGGTCATTACACATTTGTACAGTTATGTCAAATAACGTATGTCCACTACGTGAGTGACATATCGCTGTAATTGAACGTAACTGCTGCTTACTAGCCACTAGCAGCATTCTGTGGTGTGAACCGCCTGGGCCATTCTGATTTTTTTCTTTTTACAAGCCGCTTACTGTATCTCAGAACCATAATTCAGTGTTGCGAGAAAGCGGATTATTCGAACAGTCCATTACCGACTGATGAGGCCAGTTGCAGAAGTGTTTATTACTATCATTAACGTCTCATTGCCTATAAAATAATATAGAAAAAAAACAGAACCATATCCGAATGCAGAATGGCGCCAACGTACTTTATATGACCGTACAAATGGCCAGTCTGTTTCAAATTACATTATTTTCGGATTCATTATAATAACGTACGCAGCTAAAATAGTTATAAATTAAGGCGAAGACGTGGCATCACGACAACTCACGTGCGCGCGCATCTCCGCCGAATGTGCTGTAATGGCCGTGTAATTCAATCGTATGAAAAATAAAGTGATTTCTTTTGCGGCGAATAAAACGTCTCGCACTTAGATTGCGCCCGACGGACGGGATATAAGGCGCGCCCCTAGAATTAATGTAATGCAGAAAATTGGTTTTGACGTGGCTCATAAGCATTTGCGGTATGAAGTCGAAATTATGACTATAATACATTTCTCCATTTGTGTAAATACACGAGCTGGTGTAACTGTACGCGGAGGATGAAAGAGTTTGGAATATTATCATGATTATTTCATTATTATAAAGTTTTTCTAATAGATGCCGTCACACTGAAAACACATTATAAAACAACTGGTATTCACCCAACATTACAATTTTACACAATATCGTTATTCTACTGTGTCACGTAGGTATACGTATATAAATACTTCTATCATTTCTCAAATAAAAATAGCCCTTTTGTACCCAATCAACTCTGAATTCTTCTGTAATAGCCACTACTCAGCCTCATTAGAGCATATGTGTGTTTGTACATCATTTGATCGAGCGTTTACGTCTAATGATAAATGTTTATATTAAGCTTTGAAAAACTCGATTATAAAACTTGAATCACAAGATTACTAGATAATAAGCCATTAACCAGTGATGCATTGCGTGTGTTTATTTCTGTAACTTCGATACCATCGTTTAGTAAGAGTTATCATAACATCTCACTACTTCTCTTATGAACAGTTAACGTTTTTTAAAAACATTCCTATCTTTTCGTGGATATCGTATGTATGTAGAGCTGTGTGAAGATTAAAAATTGTTGTGTGTCGCAAGAGAACGATCTGTAAATTCTAATTGTTCTATTCCAAAAGATGGCAGTATAACCGAGAAACGTTCCAAGTATCCTCAATGTTTCTTACCAAGAAGTATGAATATAACTAAATACTTATTCTACATTGGCACGGCAGTTGCAGCTTATGTCATATGTTTTTGGACGATGGATTGTATTAAATGTTCACCGTTTGTGTTTGTAGTTATATCCGAGTGTGTCCGTCCATTATACAAAAAGGCAAATTTTTGCTCGTGATATTTATTCAATGCGATGCAAAACCTGCTTGTTAGGCTGCATTTTCACCGTTACTTTATGTATGTAAGTAGATCGTTTCCGTTGCGACCTGATATCTTGCAAATTAACAAGATTTATTCGCGTTTGTTTTGAAGCAGCTTCTTATCAAAATACTTTATAAAACGGATGTATTTATCTACTGTCTTTTGATAAGAAATCTTTAATCGCGCAAAAGAGAAATGGCACGCACTTTTCCCTTAGTTATTTTAGGTTCTAAACGTGACTTGTTGGTTGGCATTTTAGCTTTCCACGTCGGTAGGTAGATCTAAATTGTTTAGCCTATTTTACAGCTGATTGTACGATTATAAATATAGTTATGATCATTTTACGTCAGACGGATTAAAGTAAAACTTTGTCATATCACAAAAATATTTTTCTGATAAAAAAGTTAACACTCGAACGCTAAGGTCGTCTGGATACGTGACGTTTTTGACGAAATTCTTGTAACGGTTGTTTTGTACGAATGTTACTTTCACTGACTGTTGGAAGCACGTATAATATTAATCATAGTATGAAAAGCGTAGGTATACGCACAAAGGAAATGCATGAACGCATTTATTTATTTTCATTTATTTAAGCTCTCCAGCAGATTATACATAATATATTCAATGCAAATTAACAGTCATATTTTGATGCACAACCTAATTAAAGGAGTAGACAAAATTCATGAAAGTGACGCGCACTTAACTCATTAAACCATTAAACTAAAAATAAAAATAAAGAATGGCATTATTAATTTTACGTTATTTTATAAGTAAAAATATGAGGTGCTATGGCAGGTAATTATGTTGGTTAGGTAAGCAGTATAGGAAACCGGACACATAGAAAATGTTTCTAGATGGTAGAGGAGAAAAAATAAAAACCATCGCAAATCTTTCGATTCACCATTTTAAACGTTTATTTATATTTAATACAACTCGGGAGCTATAGATTCTGAATGTAGCGTGCCTTTACCACCAGCCTGCGACCCACTAATGTGATGAATGAGCGAGAAAGTGCACGGCTGTGAACCTAACAGATTTGTAGGCAATGTAAACGCGAAGTTCTTTGCGATTTATCTTTTAAGCAATTTTTCATCGAACGACGTTTTCTATAGGTTCGTGGTAGACATTGCAATCTCTGTCTAATGGATATTTTATTTATAACTATAATGCTGATGTATGCGGATAGATTGAAAATCGCATGATTTATGCATGTGCAAGGTATTTGTCGAGTTAAGTTTCTTTACGTATATTAGTCATTTATATTCAGCTGATGGTTGGTTTTATGTAGTTTTGAAGCTTTGTTATGTAGCTTAGTAAAATAAATGTGCGCCATGGAAGCACCAATGCGTAAAAGATTTCTTTTACAGTAATTATATATTTTATAATTTCTTTCAAAAAATTCCACAATTTTCGGAATGAACATAAATTGACGATTTAAAGTTTTTACACTGTCACTAGAATTCTGTCAGCATTTAAACCGTACCAACAATATATATCGAGTATTTTATATATGAATGAAAGATATGTTAATTACATCCGTTGCATTAAATATACATTTGTATCGCAAGTGTGTCATCGCCTCTGCGTTCACTTTTCGAAATTCGCGAGACCTGCATTCAGGTGTAACCCACGATTGTAGGTTGTCAGTTGTCACTGGTTTCACCTAAAGTGGAGTAGTGTAACGCTCACACGGACGGCAGTGGCGAGAATCGTTGGCGCGTGGCGTCTGAGAACCATGCCGCGTGCAGACATCTCCCGTCGCCTACAGTCGATAGAGCGGATTGAATTACTTTTGACACCTTTTTAGACACTTGTTTCCCGCGATTTCCTTTGCTGACTATATTTTATTGTACCATGAGTTTATTATTACTTACAGTGATCAATCTATAGGATAGTGTTTTTATTAAAGAAATTTTTTTATCGGCATTTTAGGTTTTTGTGGTTTAAGACATATATTTTAAAAAAAAATCTAAACGAAATCAATGACTAAAAAAAATAATAATTCGGCTCTACTTTTGAGTTATGACGAAAAATTTGTAGCTTCTGGTAGTAGTGCGAGGAATTGACGTAAATTAACGATTATCCCACGATAACTCAGTGAAGCATGACTCCCAGACACTCCGCAATTGACCGCGACATGTTTGTTGCTCATGAACAATGTAATTTGTAACACTCCCAGATCTTTAAATTTGAGGTTTCATACTTTTTGTACTTCACTACATAGATGTCGATAAATGTGACATCTATTTTAAGAGTTAAGGTTTTATGACTTTTAAGCCAACAAAGAGTTTAGTATGTGTTTGCTATTATGGCGATCCTGTTCCCTTCAACAAACCCTTCAAGGAATGGATATCATTATTGATTTACTATATGTGCAAGACTTTTACGAAATATATTTTTTATTATTCTTTAACTTTTATTTTGCTATTTTTTAAAAACACCTTTTAGTTTAGAACCATCCTTGTAATTAGACAAGCTGACCATAATTCAGTGTTCAAATTCAAATCGTTTTATCTTTTTAAACGAGCATACCATAGACAAACATAAAGTGAAACTTGTATCCTCGTTTTGTGTTGTCAGTTAAAAACTCAAACCTTAATCTTATCAAATGAAACTTCCTTTATTAATCGCTTGAAGAATTTTAATAGTAACAACTGTTAAGAGCTACCTGTTGTTGGTACGCGCGTCGCATTCAATTATGTTAATGTTATTATAACGTCACAGAATATAAATCATTCATTCGGTCACGATCGCTTTGTTGCTGCGTATAAATAACATAACGACCTGATGGTCGGTGATCGCTGATGTAACATTCATAATCAGGTTTATTTCACTTGAGATGCTAATGCCCGGGAGCGGTCGCTAATCAAAGGATCTGGTGACGGACAAATATGTCCCGAGTTTTATTTTATTTTATTTAGAATGGAGAATCCGTTATTTGTAGGATCTTAACGGATTATTAAAGGAAGTATTAGAGGTTTATGGCATAGTTAATGGATAATTCAGATCCTGTATTGAAATATATAATGGTTTAAATTTTGATCGCGAGTTTAACTGCTTCGACCTCATATAGCGGTAAGAAACAACCAGCAAATAACCTAGCCTTCTAGGTAAGCCATCAATAGATATCCCAGTCGCAGCGTGCGGCCCGATTCGATACCGCTTTCATATTTACTACATAATAATTGTGAGGACGTCGTGCTCGCCGGTCGGCGAACCGGCGCGGCGCGGCGTCCCTCAGCGCTGCGGCCGGGATCGTTCCCGCTTGCCCGCTGTGGAAACAATGCGATAACATTATCCACGCTGTCAACGATCGCCGTCACCGCCCGAAAGTCACGTCTCCGCACTTCGATCAATTGTTTGTCAACTTTTCAAACACGGACATTACCCCCATTGACACGATAATAATTGCCATGCGCTTTCTATAAGCAATCAAATCGCTAAACAGACGGAGAGTGCCGTTAATGTTTTACTGTTTGCAATTTGTGTTAATTGAAAAGCTTTCTCGTGTAATGTCCATATTTTAATGTGCTCACGTATTTTAAGTTCTACTTGTTACATAAAGTAGCTTCGAGGAATAAAGGTTTGCTAGAATTTTGAACGTGAATATAATTTGAGCCAAGTTTCCTGCAAAACTGGTTGTACAACAAGAAACATTTCTGTGCGCTCCGTACATGTCTCTAGGCACTTATCTAAAGATTTATTGCAAAAAATGTTTTAGCAAAATGCTCAGGAGCGTTATATGATTTTTTTAATGTAGAAAAAATTATAAATAAAAAAATCTGTAATTTGATATTATAATAGCAAAGACCACACCTCCATATAAAAGACATCAACGCGCTCCATAACCGTATCTTTATTATTTCGCGATTTAAATAATAAAATGTAACTGTATTATGGTTGTATTTTTTCTCCGTTACTATGCCTAATATGTCTATATAATTTAGTAATCGTTTGAGTAAATTAAATTTTATAAATATTCTTTATATTATAAAATGAACAGTTTTTCAATTTCATTGGCAGCGTAAAATAGTTACAGTTATAGCCACTAGAAAACAACAAAACCTTCTCTAATCTTTTAATTAAAATTAAAAGGACTAACTAACTATCGTGGCATAGTACGACAAATCACCTCCCCGGCCAGTTAGTCGCTAATTTGTAATTACAAGCGTTAAATTCGTTATAATGGCGTATCGACCGTTTCGATCATCAGTTAGTTGCGAAAAGAATGCTAACGGGCCAAGTCCCATGTTAGACCATGGTTAGTTATACCAGCTGGGGCGATGTGAGATAGCGTAAAGAATGACCGATCTATGTGATTATACTACGGCGGTAAATGTACGGTGGTCGGTCTGTAGGCTATGCTTAAGCCGTTTTGTAAAAGTCTTTTCGAGTTTACGTAAATGTTTATGCATGTACGCCATTCATGTTCCATTTTACGACTTTTTAAAAGTCTATTCAATACATTGTAATGTTTGATTTGTTATTTTTTTATGTGATGTCAACGTGTATGTAAACTTATGGCAGTCATTGTAGTTCAATTTGTCTTTTGAATTCAAGTTGAGTTGATTTAAAATTATGTTTCTAAATTAACCAAATCCTTCCACGAGTTGGTGAGCATGAAACGAATAGGGTGTTAGTTCATTATAGACAACAAAGCCCGCTGCAACCCTTTTTTTATTTTCAATAGCATTATTCCTTCACCATTTTCTTTTTTTCAAGTATTTTAATTATGAGTTGTAACGGTAACTATAACAAGTTGCATAAGAAATAATAGGATAATTCAATTCAAAATCATTCTCTACAACCCATTAACGAATCGGTTTTAATTATTAAGTCCATTTAAATGACGGACTAATGCGCAGTGCATACGTATAAATGTCAGCACAAAATGACGAAGATGACACGAACATTGTCAGTAGGCTCGTAGCTGTATCTGGTCTCACGATTCACGAGAAGATAGTGGCGTCATCTGTCGATAGTTACAAGCAAGGTGTCTCACGTACGAGTTACGAGTGAGTAGTGACCGCTGGACTGGTCCCACTCGCTACTGGCAGCTCCTTTGTTGATGGGTAATCTTTACGCTATTAATATCTTCATGTAGGCAATGCTTCAAAGCCTGATCATTAACTGTTTTATCGTGAGTTGAAATCTGTGTCTTAAAATACCTTGTAAATAAATAAATTGTACTGATTTATTAGGTTATTTAAATGACTCCGCTGTGTATATTCAGTTTCCTTTTTTCTAATAAATTATGCGCGCATGCATTACGCGAATTCAGAGGAATAAAAACCGGTTTCCGATAAACATTCCATCAAAGCGTTTGGTGGTTTTACACAATAAGGTAATGCGCATATTTTTTCCCATATCACAATGTTGATTACGAGAGGGCCATAATGTATCATTGTGTATTAAGACATTACTATATAAGTTTTTGCTTATTCTTCGCACACCGCGAACAGCGCCAAGTAGCATTAAAACAAAATGCAAAGTTGAGACATTAACGTTCTTACGGAGCAGTAACTGTGCTTTAATGTCATATAAATGTGGTTTATTTGAAAGATTTTATCGTAAAGAGCCCGATACAGTTAGTTTTTTATTCTACTACCGAGATGGGCTCTCTGTGTCGGTTTACTCGTTAGTGTTTCACGCCCACGGTTTTTAAGTGTGAAGGAAAATAATGAGCGGTATTGCAAATCTGTTTTGTTTTCTTTGAGGTTTTGTTTCACTTTAGACAGAGCTGTCATGAGTGGGCGGTGATAACCTACATATTGTGTGCATTTTATTGCATCTCTACCTGTTGATATATTTATTTATTAAAGGTGAATTGCGTTCCTCCTCTGTTGTAGTGTAGATCTAAAGGGCGATCTGAAGTGATAACTATATAATATATATTATCCAATCGTTATGTTGAGTGGAAAATATTGTTATTTGATGAACTAATAGACAAAGCACAACCTAAGCTTATAGGTCTTCGAACATGGACTTATGTGAGATCATAGAAATGATTTTGCTAATTTATCTCCTTTGATGTGATTGATAAAAATCAATCACATCGAACACATAGCTATTAAGAATAACCAACCAACCACTTGTATGGGCAAAAATCTCATTAGTTAATATTGGACGGCTATTTCAAATCATAAATACATTTTTTACATAAAATTGTTTATGATTATAGAACAATATATTTATACGGTACAAATGAAAAATTCAAATTTATATAAAAGTTTCCCATGGATTAGCATCGCTATACAAATGCGTGGGGCTGCGGGGCACACTGTTTTATTCGTGCGGGAATCGCTCGCTACAGTTAGCGGCCACAATCACAACACTGTTTTAATTGCCAAGGAAATTATCTTAACTTGACTAACGGGATTCTTTGATATTTTAATATTGAAATGCGAAGGACAGCGATGAAGGTATTTATATTTTTGTTTCGAGGTAATTAAAATCCGCATTGAAATGATATATAAGTTTATTTGTAATTCGATAATTGACTTTAGTGTATATGAAAATTATGTTATTTTTAAGCATGAATAGATTCTATACATCCTTTAGGCATTACGCAGCCGCCATAAAATTCTGACAATTTTAGCTGCTTTTGCAACTGTCAATTTCATAGTAATGTAGTGTTTCTGGGAAATTAGTAGACAGCGTCTGTTCAAAACTTTATGCTGCAATTAATCGCATCCTAGTATGGCTTTACCTTGTTCAATGGCGATTTGAGTTATATAATCATGAAATTTCTAGCATTTTTCAAAGAAAGAACACATCAAAATGTAACGAATTGGCGTCACAACTTATGCAACCTGCGCCGGCGAGTCTTAAATAAGGCGTCTACATAGTCAGACGCACAATTATACGCGGTACATAATTGACGTAATGAAGACCGGTCGGTTTCATCTCACTTATTTATAGCCCAAGTTCACTATCATAAAAATGAAGCCGATGACTTGCTCGCATGAATAGTTATTTATTCTTTATACGATGTGATTTATTCAGAGGATTATTTGTGAAATTTTTAAAGTAAATGTATCAAAGAAAAAAAGAACAAGAGTGAAGGACTGTTACGACTCTAAGGATGTTTACGTTATTTATCCCTAAAGGCTTGCGAGATCGACAGATTCGATGTAAGAGCGTGGCCACACAAACGCAGTGCAGTGTAGTACAGCTTTACTCAGAGCCCGTTTTATCCCTCTATGATTCTAGCAATTTATATTTAACCATCTGTAGTTCTTTTTGTTTTTAGTAGAGCGATGTAATCGTAAAATATATTGTCGTGTGAGGTCTGTAAACTTCTAGTTGCGAAGTTAAATTGTAGTTTTTATAAGATTTTATATTTTTAATTTGCTACAAAGTTCTTTAAACAGAATAAAACATTGATAACACCACTACTGCTTTGTGGAAGGATTAGACAAAGCACTCAGGACAATATAGCTCTTTATTGGTAAACGAATTTTTAGAATTAAATCTGAGGTTCCTACCTGTCCCTAAACTTGAAAACTTTACCGCTTCATAATATTAGGTAGAATCGTATACATAATGTCATAATATGAATAGCCATTTTACCTAGTACTTATGTAGTTGAGTCTATACTATTTAGCACCTTCCAACACGTAGTTTGTAAATGTGAACAACTCTATGGGAAATGCAATTTCGTATTCAGTAGCGAAGGTCAACTGTTAACCTGTTCTAATGTTGAGAAAATGTCAAACGAAACATCACACATCAGGCGTTGATGTGTTCATTCTGCATTAACTTATGCCTACGACTGTGTGTGTTTGATGACATATAAACAACTTATGTATTTGAGTTTATAGGTTTTTATTTCAATAGTCATGCAAATCTGAGTTTTGCCACATAAGGCGGCGATTTCTCCTACTATCCACGAATAGGAATGAAAATTACTGACTGCGCTAGTTGCATATCTATAAACTTCTCTACAATATACTATATAGCTTGGTTTTACGTATCCATATATATTGTCAAATTAAATTCTAAATTTGGTCATTCGCAAACAATTATCTCCAAATTAATCCAAAAGGATATAGCCATAAAGATACGCTCATGACTTAAGACAGCTATACTCGTGGTAATAGTTTCCAAATACAGTAAATCCGGCCTCATCGAGATTAAAAACAAATAGGAATGAACCCATTATATGTGTTTAAGTTACGGTTTGTGGACATTTCGTCCACCGTAGTGGATTTGGATTCCGAACGGTTTTTGTGACGCTAGCTCGTGGTTTTCCGATTATTTGTCACGGAAACCGTTATTTTCCGGCTAGGTGCTCATTGTCGCATCTTCTTATCTTAGTTAGTTATTGTGGAATCAATTTAATAGTTCTTATTTGTTTTTCTATAGTAATTGTTTCGACATCTGATGATTATTTTTTAAGGAGTAGTTATTCATTACTTATAATTACTTTTTGTTCTGTTTTGTAACTTAATACTCTCCTAATAGAAAATCGATTTGCTTCAAAGTGGTAATAGGATGCGATGGTATTTTATATTATAACGAAAATACCTTGATGGTTCCAATTAGATATATGATACGATTCATAGGAAGAACATCAACACCTGCTATATCGAAGTTGCTAAGAACCGTGCTGTTCTAAAAAAACTTCATGTTTACCCAGCTGGTTTGTATCACGTCGGGTCATATATTTCCTCAAGGGTCAATAGCCTACTTTTAAAACACACACCATTAAACGCTTTATCACGTATTTACATAATTGGTTATTTATACTCAAAATTCCATATATGTTAGCTAATTGAAATAAATATCTTTTGTATCAGCATTTTTTTAACTTTGTTTAAAGACACAATAGATTCCATAGTCATCACGCTAATAACTTTATTCGTTGAACATTACAATGGGAAAGATGGTTGCCTCCATTCCCATACTGGGTCGTTTAAAAGAGTAAAGCGGTGTCGGGACGGCCTGGAGGGCCGCGGGAGCCTTCGAAAGAGCGGGCGGAATGCGCGCGCAAGGTCATTGCGCCCTGCGCGGTCATGCGCTTGCGCCCCTGCCTCTTTTTCCCCCACCGCCTCCCCCGCCCCGCGATGATCTGCACCCACATTGTCTAGTGCGATCAGCTGCGGATAAAGGGGAACCGACCGGACCAAAGCGATAGGAACCATTTCAGTGCGAATCTTTTATTTTGCCCGCTCTATTCGCGGCGCACGATCGCCCCCAGCGGCGTTCCTACCTCTAACGCTATTTTCTAAGGTTCTTATAAAGAAAAAGGCTATTGGAATCGTGTAGAGCTTTTATTTACTAAATTGCCAGACCATATTTATCCCGGACCACATCTTGCGCCTTATGGCTACGTAGGATCAGATAAAACTCTTTGTTAGTAATTAAGGGTAGTAAAACTCTACAAATTATGGTGTTAGCGTAAGTGCCAACGGTTTAGAACTCCATTTTATACCCAATTTGAACAATAGTTTCTTGGTTTCGATCGTGACCGTTAAGAATTTCTTTAAGCTGCAGTATAGCGGAATCCGCAATAATTTCTATGTAATGGTTGCGAGACTTGGTGTTTCAAACTGTATATAGATGTACTTAGGGTAAAACTTTAAATGTGTAGTCATTCATTAGTATCATTCCGTTATAATAGTTTATATGAATAACTTTTTAATGCTATTACAATATTTAGCATATAAAATAGATTTTTATTAGGCTGTAATTTATTTTTATTAGGTAATTATATTATGAATAAAAATGTTTGGTGTATGTG